>NC_064626.1:744928581-745228581 GCF_023864275.1 Schistocerca cancellata | reverse complement strand
AATGGTCCTCGCCGATACCCCAGGAGCAACAGTGTCCCTAATTTGCTGGGAAGTGGCGGTGCGGTCCCCTACGGCACTGCGTAGGATCCTACGGTCTTGGCGTGCATCCGTGCGTCGCTGCGGTCCGGTCCCAGGTCGACGGGCACGTGCACCTTCCGCCGACCACTGGCGACAACATCGATGTACTGTGGAGACCTCACGCCCCACGTGTTGAGCAATTCGGCGGTACGTCCACCCGGCCTCCCGCATGCCCACTATACGCCCCCGCTCAAAGTCCGTCAGCTGCACATACGGTTCACGTCCACGCTGTCGCGGCATGCTACCAGTGTTAAAGACTGCGATGGAGCTCCGTATGCCACGGCAAACTGGCTGACACTGACGACGGCGGTGCACAAATGCTGCGCAGCTAGCGCCATTCGACGGCCAACACCGCGGTTCCTGATGTGTCCGCTGTGCCGTGCGTGTGATCATTGCTTGTACAGCCCTCTCGCAGTGTCCGGAGCAAGTATGGTGGGTCTGACACACCGGTGTCAATGTGTTCTTTTTTCCATTTCCAGGAGTGTATTTCCTGCAGCAAATGCGCTGCTTTCGTGTCGTGTGGCTTTCATACTTTTCAATTGGCTGAGGACAGCCGTAGCTGAAGACAGAAGAACCACCACGAACGGAACTGGAGGTGGGAGCAAACTGCAGAAACAACGGATATGCTACTGGGATTCCCACATTCCGTTAGTATGGATAATATACCCATCCTGCTAATTTCCATGCACACAAAGGGAATCATTGTGGATAATAGGCACAGTGACTATAGACTCAAAAATAACGCCAAATAATTCGAATAAATAACAAAATATAACAGAAAAAATTTTGTCTTTCAAGGTGTTTCTAAGCGTTACTATAAATTCACCATGCTTCGCAGCCCTTCCCGCTCACCATTACACTATCAGTGATATGTCAAACAGATTGCTTGCAATTATACCTACATCAAATTTATGTATATGTCTAATAACTGTCACTCTACGCCTTTTTTTATTCAAAATGTTGTAGGCTTACTTGCTTTTCTTAATATAATTACTGTACATGAACAGAGAAGCGTATGTTATAAAAAAAGTGTAATTTCACTGAATGATTTTCACATATTTATTATTTTGAATGTGAATAGTATGCGTTGTTTTATTGTTTGGTTAGTGCTTATAAAGTAGATGTTACGCCATTTCGAAATAGGACAGTCAGCTAGAAACGAAGCTTTATTTTCGGATATCTTAAGCTTCATGCTATTGCTTGTCAAAAAGATTTCGTCACTATTGAAAGTGTTTCATGAAGTGGTATGTTGTGTTTTAGTACCTGTGCTGAGCCCGAATCTCGTCCGACACAGAGCGGAATGTTTCGATACAATTAGCCGGTCTATACTGAAACAGCCTTATTTTGAAACAACGATACAGTTTCTGTGTCTGGCTCGAGATCGAATCTGGTCCGATTATCCGAGACAGGGACGGAATGAAACACGACTGTTTCGGAACAGTGAACCACAGCCGTTCCGAAACACTGAAGCAGTTCCACGTATCGATACACTGTATCGAAACATAGAAACAGTGGCCAAGTCTACTGTGGGGCAAACGGAAAAGAAGAGAGGCGAAGCGTTTGAGATGTGTTACTCCTGAAAGGATGTCGAAATTTCAGTGGCTACTATTAAACTGAACTGACAAAAGTGATGACATAGCGATATGCACGTGTACAGATGGCGGTAGTATCGCATACACAACGTACAAAACGGCAGTGCAATTGCGTAGCTGTCATTTGTACTCAGTTGATTCATGTGAAAAGATTTCCGACGTGATTATGGCCGCACGACGGGAATTAATAGATTCTGAGTGCGGAATGGTAGTTAGAGCAAGACATATCGCATAATTCATTTCGGAAACTGTTAGAAAATTCAGTATTCCGATAACCACAGTGTCAAGAGTGTTCCGAGAATACCGAATTTTGGACATTACCTCTCACCACGGACAATGCAGATACCGACGTCCTTCACTAAACGACCAGGAGCGGCGCTGTTTGTGTAGCATTGTCAGTGCTAACAGACAAGCAACATTACATGAAATAACAGCAGAAATCAATGTGAGATGGACGAAGAACGTTTTCGTTAGGACAGTGCCGCGAAATCTGGTGTTAATGAGCTATAGCAGAAGATGACCGAAGCGAGTGCCATTGCTAACAGCATGACATCGCCTACAGTACCTCTCCTAGACTCGTCACCATATTGACTAGACCCTAGACGACTGGAAAACCATGGCCTGGTCAGATGAGTCCTGATTTCTGTTGGTGAGAGCTAATGGTGGGGTTTGAGTGTGGCACAGACCCCTTGAATCCATAGATCCAAGCTGTCGCCAAGACACGGTGTAAGCTGGTGTTGGCTCCATAATGGTGTGGACTGTGTTAACATGAAATGGACTAGGTCGTTTGGTCCAATCGAACCGATCATTGACTGGAAATGATTTTCCGGCTACTTGAAGACATTTGCAGCCATTTATGGACTTCTTGTTCCCAAATAACTGTGGAATTGTTATCAACGACAACGCTCCATATCACCAGGCCACAATCGTGCATGATTTCTTTGAAGAATATTCTGAACAATTCGAGCGAATGATTTGGCTACCCAGAAGTAGTAGGGTAAGGGTGGCATGAGGACAATTTTGATATCAAATTAATTAAATTTATCAATTAATTATCCCCCAAACAACACCCACACACTGTTTCACGCAATCTACTCACACATCAGGAAAAATACTATAGTCTCATGGTTCCACAACGAGTTATGATTCAAGTGTTGTCTACTTCTTAATGAGGCGTTTCGAAGTAGGAAATAACATAGAACTTGTGGTAACACCTACTTTTAAACATGTAGTTGTGACAATAATAATAAAAACAGTGAGATTTTACAAGAATGGATACAGCCAAGTTCTATTAGTTTTTTGAGCAAAATTGGTGTAGCTTTGAGAGAATTGTATGCATCCAAACTTTAATCAAATGGTTCAAATGGCTCTAAGCACTATGGGACTTAATATCTGAGGTCATCAGTCCCCTAGACTTAGAACAACCTAAGGACATCACACACATATCCATGTCCGAGGCAGGATTCAAACCTGTGACTGTAGCAGCCACGTGGTTCCGGACTGAAGTGCCTAGAACTGCTCGGCCACAGCTGCCGGCAAACTTTAACCAGTTACAGCACTCTTTGTAATAGAGCCTCCTATAAGATTAAAGTTTTGTCGACTGTACTAGGGAGAAGAACATATCCAACACACTGTCATTCACAAGGTAAGGTTCCTGTATTGTTCTTAATAAGCAGTTTAATCTATTGTTTTTCTACTGTAATACATCCAAGCAGTGTACAACTACAGCTTTGTAGACCGCCACACACTTTGTTTTTCTACCATGACTTCGGGGTCTGTGTCAGGTGCTAAACTGACATTAACACGTTTTGATCCCTTGGCTCTCACAGGAAGCTGATATTGCATGGTGTAAACTATGCAACTCCCACAACACATAGGTTGGTAGAAATTGAACACAGAGGCGATGTTTCTCATTGACAAAAATGTGGAAGACATCGCAACATATGGAAACTGGAAGAGTTTGCGGCACTGTAGAGTAGTTCCAACAGCTATCTGAAGGTGATAGCCTGTACAGTGACGGAGTAGCAGATGTCTTGGTGTTCTGTTTCAAAGAGCATTGTTTCATTATTTTGCAGTCATGTACATGATTATTGATTACTATTCCAGTGTTGATCATCGCCAGAAGGGACTATTCACAACACATGTGATGTACTAGAAACAAAAAGAGGTGCTATTATCTTATTGGAGAAAACAAAACAAAAAACATGTGGAGGGCGTCACAGCATGAAGAAATAGGATGAGTCTGCAGCATTGAGAAACGCTTCCAAACAACTGTCTGAAGGTGATGATCTCTGTATTTAATCCCATACTCCACAGTGAAAATGTAATATGCTCTATTGCAACATACAGACAGTACTTGTTTTTCAGTATATCAGAAGAGAGCGACGAGGTATATCTTATAGGAACTATAATTGGTTAAAGTTTGGATGCATATAGTTATCTCAAAACTACACTGATTTTCCTCATAAAAGTAATAGAAATTGGCAGTATATATTATCATGGAATCGTGGCTGTTTATACTATTATCGTCATGATTGCGTATTTAAAAATAGGTGTTACACAATTACTACATTATTGCATACTTCAAAACCTCTAACTATGAAATAGACACCAATAGAGTTACAGGTTGTTGTCAAACCACGAAATGATTGTTTCTGCTGACATGTGAGTAGATTGTGATGACCAAATTGCTTACAAAACTGGAACACGAAAAATCTGCTGCTATTGCGATTGATAGAAACTTTACAGACAGATCGACACAGTGGAGTTATTGAGCAGAAATGCCAAATATAGGCACACAGACATTATTTGGTTTCGATGTACTGCAAGAGAGAGATGTGGTAAAATCCTATAGGAGTTTTGTTACAAGACAGACTCCCACAATTTATTCGATAAACGCCAGTGTGAGCATATGGTGTGAAAGGTTGTAGTTTATAATGTTATTTCATGTGTGTATGAAATGTTTGTGATATACACATGCTTGACAGTTGATTTACAGACACTGATTTGAACATGAGAGACGTTCTCAGGTCGTGTAAATTGTCCATCAAGGTGAAATACATGGTTAACATATATGTTTTTCCTTTAGATTTTAAATTCTCACTTTTTTTTTACTCCGCTGATGGTTTCGAAATAACGAGGACATTTTGCTGTGATTGGTAGTTGTTGCAGCAAAATAGTCTAAGTTTTTTTCCTAAGTTTACTCAGGGTGGACATGTACAGATGGTGTATAGCCCAACCTTTCCAGTCTGGTCAGCTGTGATTGTGGCGGTGTGGTAATTCATTTTATGTCCCAAAATAATTAGATGTGAATTGTACCCTGCAGTCGAATGTAAATACTATATTTATTTAGTTCATAAAACTAAAATAAAATGGACTGCGCCTATTTTTGGGGAAAGCAGACATATATCATTGTCGCAACTGTGTTTTCCTTTTTAATACACTCCTGGAAATTGAAATAAGAACACCGTGAATTCATTGTCCCAGGAAGGGGAAACTTTATTGACACATTCCTGGGGTCAGATACATCACATGATCACACTGACAGAACCACAGGCACATAGACACAGGCAACAGAGCATGCACAATGTCGGCACTAGTACAGTGTATATCCACCTTTCGCAGCAAAGCAGGCTGCTATTCTCCCATGGAGACGATCGTAGAGATGCTGGATGTAGTCCTGTGGAACGGCTTGCCATGCCATTTCCACCTGGCGCCTCAGTTGGACCAGCGTTTGTGCTGGACGTGCAGACCGCGTGAGACGACGCTTCATCCAGTCCCAAACATGCACAATGGGGGACACATCCGGAGATCTTGCTGGCCAGGGTAGTTGACTTACACCTTCTAGAGCACGTTGGGTGGCACGGGATACATGCGGACGTGCATTGTCCTGTTGGAACAGCAAGTTCCCTTGCCGGTCTAGGAATGGTAGAACGATGGGTTCGATGACGGTTTGGATGTACCGTGCACTATTCAATGTCCCCTCGACGATCACCAGTGGTGTACGGCCAGTGTAGGAGATCGCTCCCCACACCATGATGCCGGGTGTTGGCCCTGTGTGCCTCGGTCGTATGCAGTCCTGATTGTGGCGCTCACCTGCACGGCCCAAACACGCATACGACCATCATTGGCACCAAGGCAGAAGCGACTCTCATCGCTGAAGACGACACGTCTCCATTCGTCCCTCCATTCACGCCTGTCGCGACACCACTGGAGGCGGGCTGCACGATGTTGGGGCGTGAGCGGAAGACGGCCTAACGGTGTGCGGGACCGTAGCCCAGTTTCATGGAGACGGTTGCGAATGGTCCTCGCCGATACCCCAGGAGCAACAGTGTCCCTAATTTGCTGGGAAGTGGCGGTGCGGTCCCCTACGGCACTGCGTAGGATCCTACGGTCTTGGCGTGCATCCGTGCGTCGCTGCGGTCCGGTCCCAGGTCGACGGGCACGTGCACCTTCCGCCGACCACTGGCGACAACATCGATGTACTGTGGAGACCTCACGCCCCACGTGTTGAGCAATTCGGCGGTACGTCCACCCGGCCTCCCGCATGCCCACTATACGCCCTCGCTCAAAGTCCGTCAACTGCACATACGGTTCACGTCCACGCTGTCGCGGCATGCTACCAGTGTTAAAGACTGCGATGGAGCTCCGTATGCCACGGCAAACTGGCTGACACTGACGGCGGCGGTGCACAAATGCTGCGCAGCTAGCGCCATTCGACGGCCAACACCGCGGTTCCTGTTGTGTCCGCTGTGCCGTGCGTGTGATTATTGCTTGTACAGCCCTCTCGCAGTGTCCGGAGCAAGTATGGTGGGTCTGACACACCGGTGTCAATGTGTTCTTTTTTCCATTTCCAGGAGTGTATATGCTCGTATGTAGGAGGTGCGTTGGCGGTAAATACAACTGTTACAGTGAAGTGTTTTCCCCCACAGAACGCCGTGGACTTGTGGGTGGAGCTACTAGAGGTGCGATGGACTGGTTCCATATGAGGTTGCATCTGCCCTTTCAGACAAGCAGACCGTGGGCAGGATTGATATCATTTATCTTGCTTTTGTTCTGAGGGACACTGGCGTCACAGTCTATTGTATGTGTAGCTTTTGTCGGCGTCGATAGCACTGACCACCCAGCCACGTGCTTGTTGGGGACGTATCATGCTGAAGATTCTGCACCACATCGGCGGGAGGCTGCGTTCGGCATAGGCAGTGAACTGCTTATTCTCCAAACAATAGACGTTTGAAAAAGCGATCTGGAAAGTTCTAGAGAATTTCGTTGTTGTTCCAGGGGGTCCAGTGTTCCCGAAAAATACATTTAACAGATTGCATGAAATGTCCTGTTCTTGTCTTTTATCTATCTGTGACGATCTCCCCAGACTGGAGACAGTATATCAATGCCACCACAATGATCCCTTTGTGGACCGTCAGCGACAAGATAGAACAGGCCTCTGTCCCTGCCTATGGTGCGGAGAGGGAGGGATGAGAGGTGGTAGGGAGTCGTTAGCTCGTGGGCCCCATCGAGTAGAACAAAGCTGCAATCGCGACCCCTCTCTCCTGCTGCAATCTTTTGGGCTGACGATTTTCCCCAGTACACATGTTGAATTATGACCCATTGATTACTGAGTGCTGTTTTTTTTCATGACAATTTCGATATTTAATTAGAACAGTGAAGCAATTTCCATCAATTATGCTGAGGTGTCTGTAGCGAATTCTGATGTCAATAATCGATAGACACATTCCTCAGCTGTATGCTTACTATTACTCTTATTAAACTCCTCTGTGTATAGCACCATCATCTCGTCACTTGAACATACACTGTGTGAACAAAAGTATCCGGAAACCTGGCTGAAAATTACTTACAGGTTCGTGGCGCACTCCACCACTAATGCTGGAATTCAGTATGGTGTTGACCCACCCTTAGCCTTGATGACAGCTTCCACTCTCGCAAGCATACGTTCAATCAGGAGCTGAAAGATATGAATTCGGCGTTCCAAAACATCCCAAAGGTGTTCTATAGGATTCAGGTCAGAACTCTGTGCTGGTCAGTCCATTAGAGGGATGTTATTGACGTGTAACCATGCCGCCACAAGCCGTGCATTATCAAAGGGTGCTCGATCGTGTGAAAGATGCAATCTTCAACAGGGGGAAGCGTGCTTAAAACATCAATGTAGGCCTGTGCTGTGATAGTGCCACGCAAAACAACAAGGGGTGCAATACCCCTCCATGAAAAACACGACAGGACGTGCGGTAGCGTTCTCGCTTCCCACGCCCGGGTTCGCGGGTTCGATTCCCGGCGGGGTCAGGGATTTTCCCTGCCTCGTGATGGCTGGGTGTTGTGTGCTGTCCTTAGGTTAGTTAGGTTTAAGTAGTTCTAAGTTCTAGGGGACTGATGACCATCGATGTGAAGTCCCATAGTGCTCAGAGCCATTTGAACCATTTTTTGAAAAACACGATAACACCGCCGCCTCCGAATTTTACTGTTAGCACTACACATCCTGGCAGTGACGTTCACCGGGCATTCGCCATACCCACACTCTGCCATCGGATCGCCACAATGTGTACCGTGATTCGTCACTCCACACTGTTCAATCGTCCAATATTTACGTCCCTTACACCAAGCGTGGTGTCGTTTGGCATTTACTGGTGTGGTGTGTGGTGTATGAGCAGCCACTCGACCATCAAATCCAAGTTTTCTCACCTCCCGCCTAACTGTCATAGTACTTGCAGTGGATCCTGATGCATTTTGGGATTCCTGTGTGATGGTCTGGATAGATGTCTGCCTATTACACATTATGATCCTCTTTAAGTGTCGGTGGTCTCTGTCAGTCAACAGACGAGGTCGGCCCGTACGCTTTTGTGCTGTACGTGTCCCTTCACGTTTCCACTTCACTGTCACATCGGATACAGTGGACCTAGGGATGTTTAGGAGTGTGGAAATCTCATGTACAGAAGTATGAGACATGTGACAACCAATCACCTTATCACGTTCGAAATCCGTGAGTTCCGCAGAGTGCCCCATTGTGCTCTCTCGCGATGTCTAATGAGTACTGAGGTCGGTCCGCAGCTCGTGGTCTTGCGGTAGCGTCCTCGCTTCCCACGCCCGGGTTCCCGGGTTCGATTCCCGGCGGGGTCAGGGATTTTCTCTGCCTCGTGATGACTGGGTGTTGTGTGATGTCCTTAGGTTAGTTAGGTTTAAGTAGTTCTAAGTTCTAGGGGACTGATGACCATAGATGTTAAGTCCCATAGTGCTCAGAGCCATTTGAACCATTTGAACTACTGAGGTCACTGGTATGGAGTACCTGGCAGCAGGTGGCAGCACAATGCACCTAATATGAAGAACGTATGTTTTTGGGGTGTCCGGATACTTTTGATGGCATAGTGTATTTCCCACAAAAAAGTAAAGGTAATACTTTCCGCTCCATCCTTTTCTCCGCCAGCTTGTAGGTGAAGGGCGTTTGTCACTAGTTTCGAATGGAACTGTGAAATTTTTTCCCAGCAGGATAACACCGGATGGTTGGCATCGTCAGTTTTTGAGTTGTACTGTGATTTTAGCCTCTCCTTGTGTAGCGCTATGCATTTTTTATGTAATTAGGACAGATCTTTATGATTAATTACATAATTAGGGCCACTACTTACTTCAGTTTCCCAACCAAAATAAACAAAGTACACTAACATAAGCTTTTATCGCCCATTTGGAGAGTTTCCATGTGTTTGGGGGTGAACTTGGGCTTTCTGTCCAGAAGGACTAGGATTGGAGTACCAGAAAGAGCACCACCATTTTTAATTTTGCACCACTTCCTGGGTGGGTGTTGGGTGTGGGACGTCAGCACAGCCCTGGGATACAGAAATTCCCACCAAAATTCGAAATTTCCGCCAAAATTCGAAATTTCCGCCAACAGCGTAGGTGGTGGAGTGAGTAGAGGGAGAGGGTAGGGAGGAACATGGAGCAGGGTCCAACGTGCAGGTTGAAGAAAACACATGACCTCATCGAGGTATATGGATAGTGGTGAGTGTGGGTAATTACTGGGTCAATTTAAATAATTTGCATATCAATTTGATATCAATACGATATCAGAATTGTCCTAATGGCTCTCTTACCCTAATACTTCCAGTCTGCCGTACATGAATCCTGTGGAACATTTATAGGACACAACCCAGAGGTCAATTCGAGCACAAAATCCTGCACCGGCAACACTTTCGCAATTGAGGGTGGCTATAGAAGTTTTTGGGGCAGTATTTCTGCAGGGGACTTCCAACGACTTGTTGAGTCCATGACACGGCGAGTAGCTGCACTAAACCGGGCAAAAGGAGGTCCGACACGGTATAAGAGCTGTCCCATGACATTTGTCACCTCTGTGTATATTTTATTAGAAAATGAAGCCATAAATTAAAATAAAGAAAACCCAGCCGACCGATTTTGTGTGTATCTCCTCGAGACGAGAGAGCGATGAAAATTCTTAACGTTACTCTCTCTGTCAAGGAGTAATTTTGGACCTAGTTGGTTTAAGGCAACGCCTTTCACGCTATAATTCCTAGTGCTCAACAAGGAGAAGCTCCTTTGTTTGAAGAAGGACGTCAGGACCGCAGGGACAGATTCCTGGGAGGTAGATGGTGCGACTAGTCAGATAATGGCATGCTAATAGATCTCTAAAGTTCCCTCGGATGTTGCTGGTAAGACAGATATAGCTTTTTGCTGTAACGGACCTTCACTGTGGCAATAGAAAATAAAAATACCCTGATATTCTGCTTTTCTGTTGCGTTTAAAAAGGTCCCAGCCAGGTGTAATTGAACTGATCAATAGCTCATCTTTCGCTGCAGATATAGTACTTGTCAGTACAGTTAAATAAAAGAGCTACTGAATACTCCCGCTGCGGTGCAGACAAGATCAAAATAGTAATTTCACATTTCGAATAGTTTTTGCGACAAAAATAAAATAGTTTTTTACACCTGTATCCAGAATATGTGTTCAAACAAGGATGTAACATAAACAATATTAATATTATTGTTTTTCAAAACACTTGATTATCTCTCTGAAATTGGATTTATTTCGAAATTTACTTGTTCAGTTTTACTTCTATTAGAAGTTATCAACATTAAAAGTGTAAATAAATTTTTTAAAATAACTTCTTAAAATAACTTTTTAAAATAACTTCAAGGAAAAGAATATTGGTATGTAACTTATTTGTTATGTAAAAGAATTTCTTTGATAGTTGTACGATCTTTGTTTTTCTGACGTTTTTGTGTGAAGTTGTGTAAAGTTGGCAGGAGTTGGGTGCTGTGTGTCATGTCATATTGTGACTTTCACACGTTTTTCACTGTTAAAATCATGAGGTCTCGTTATGAAGAGAATTAAATGCTCTGTGTGAAAGATAAAGTGGTGCAAAAAGTAATTACAACGTAGACATTTTAAACCAAAATCCGAAGATCCTCCTACAAACATAAATATACCTGTAGTTGTTGAGCTAACAAAGATGTCGAAATACGTCGACTGAACACAATAAGTAACGTAGTGAAAATAACTAAACCAAATTTTATCACATTCTTTATTTTATGAATGTTCAATCTCTGTTCGTATTTGTTCTCCCGCACAGGAATTCGGTGCTCAAGGTGTGTTTAGAAGCTTTAGGTACCACTGTGATGAGGATGATGAAAGTATTCAATTGTGTTACTAATAATTTGCTCACTATCGGTCTTAAAATATGTACATGGAGTTCCTCAACAAAATGCATTAAACAGTGTGCATAATCGCAACAGGTACATTTGGCGAAAGCAAATTGTGGAAAATCCTCAGAATCACAATTCTTGAGCTGCAAACTCAAAAGCTACTGAATCATATGTTTCAGTTCAGCGACATGTGTGGGAGTATTGTAACCTAGCGTTTGTCGGGAGTGTTGAAGCGTAGGCTGATACACTGGAGCAGGCAGCTTGTTATGAATAATAGAACGCATTTCAATAACCATCCAAGAAGATGTACATCTTGTAATGAAAAATTAATTTGACACACTATTACACAGTCAATATAAATGGAATGTTTTGACTTTTGTTTTTTTTCACCGATAGATTGGCATTGTCCAACGCTTCAATATTGTGATAGACGAATAAAAACAATTAAAATCACATGAACGAAGAGTCCAATCCTTCTTTAATACAATTATTAACATGTTGTGAGAAAAGATCAGAAATTTGTAAAAACTTGCAGTGAAGTCATTTCAATAAAGACGTGAAAATAAAAATCTTTGAAGCACCTGACGAGATCCGAACCCACAACCTTCTGTGTGTTAGTTCCCATGGAACAACACCGCTCTGTGTACTGTTATTATTTTTAACCGTCTACAATATTACAAGAAATTAAGAATTTCAAGGCCCACCAGAATGAATGGCTGCAGGATGTCATACCTGGGACCTTAACCTACATCATCGTATGGGTGGTTTCAAAAAGTCTATTCCATCCCTGGTGACCTCTCCTTGTCAGTCTAGAAATAATGGATTATTTGGGGAAAACCCAAGGTAAATTACAAAAAGAAAAATTTTGACTATTCACGAGAGAAAGATTTCTGAAAAATTCTTCATCGGCGCAAAGCAACACGCTAACGTTTAAGATGGAGGACATTGGGGTGTGTCCACCAGACCAGATGAAACGTGCGCTATTCGAATGCTAAATGGACGGGGAAGGAGACAGAGAGAGTGTTCAAGAGAAATACGGCGCCATTAGAGGTGCAATCTGTCCCGTATTTCGCGAGCACAATGTCAGCGCAAAAACACGCCGGTACCGCTTCACGTACTTGGAACTGTCCCCGATTCGTATTCTGCAATTTCCAAACAAAATGTCGCAAGTGAAGGCCAGTACACCGAGTAAATAACGAATGTTGCGTCATATGGACTGTGTTACATTCGTTTTGTGTGTGATTTAGTGTCCGTAATGCATCCATTTTCAAGTAGACAGTATCGACCAATTATCCAGTGGATGATGTAGCTCTGTTCTTCTGTCGTAGAAGAGTAATAGCGCCTTTCTTTGAAAAACGGTAATTCTTATAACAGCTTCGGTGTTCGCTTTGGTACATTTGTGGCATTGTTAGTGAGTGAAGATTTATTTTTCTGAAAAAATAATAATGTCGAATATAATTTGAATACAGGCTGCATCCGTAGCATTAAAATTAGAAATCAAGGCCTTAAAAATAATTGTATGTCTTATTCAGGTAACATCGACTTACTTTGTGTTTTGATATTCCAGGCATTATCGATTAACTTGAAATTTTGAAGAGCTTAACTCGTAGCCATTTATTTATACACAGAGATGCCACAAAAACATTTTTACAACCGACGGAGCTCAACACTAAAGTTTACTATGATCGTCATTCACTAGTCTAGTCATTTACACATTCCAGTCTCAGTTGCAAACGAGTGTTGCGAATCCGTTCATTCGTTTATCTTTGCAAATAATATTACAATCAACGAAAACCTGCATTTTAATTAAAAAAGGACTTCTCTCAGTATTAAAACTGTTGTACCTCCAGCAGTCTCTTATTTGAACAAATAAAAAATTTGCACCAGACTGTGGAGTCAAACGAAACTAGTGTTTTGATAAAGAAATTGAACAACATATAAGACGAATTTCGGAATTCAAATTTATCTTCCTGAGGTTGGTGTGGAAACATACCTTAAGCGAATGACCCACTCGAGGTCACAACTCCCGCATAGGTTATTACCAGAGCATGGATTTTTATGCAAAAAACCAATGCCAAAATATGCATGCAAATATGCACTCAAAATTCATGAAATATGCATAAACGATATGAAAAGTAAAAATAGTACGATTAACAAATATTGTAATCAATTCACCACAGTTTAATTATTAATACTCGGTTACTGTAGAAAAGCGGTGCTGTTCTTTAATCTGAATCTTAAAGGGAAATGAGATAAGAAATATTTTATTTTTGAAAACATTACTGTTAATAACAGCAATCCAAATAAAATATTTGAAAATAATTATAACAGTCTAGATAGAAAGAAAAATTTATGGAAAGGTGACTGGTTTCGATAATCACGTGATCATCTTCAGACCTGCAGTCATTTTGATGGACAGTGGCTGTGTAAGGAGCAGGAACTTCTGAATGACGATACTCAACTGCTGGAGCTTGATATCATCATTCTGAGGTTCTTGTTCCTTACACAGCCACTCACTGTTCGTCAATGTGGCTGTAGGTCTGAAGACGATAGTGTGATGATCGAAACCGGTCACTTTTCAATAAATGTGCATTGCTATCTAGACTGTTACAGTTATTTTCAAAGAATATTATCTGTTAGAAACTCACCCTACTGTCCAAGCTGCCGCAATAGAAGAGACATGCCATTCTGAGATTTTCTGCAGTGGAACTTCTTCGATTTTTTACAAAACAAGGTTTTGTAGGAAGAGAAAGAGCCCTTTACGTACATCGCAAGATGTCTCCGGTACACGAAAGAAACTCCAGATCTCTTCTTTAGCGAGTGCTTCTTCCACTTCGCAAATTTCGGCGGCCAGGTATTTCATAATATAGCAAACTGTTTACCAAGAACTGCATCTTATGAAAAGCAGTTTTTGTGAACCGGTGTGTTTCAAAGGGCAGTGCCAACAATATCTGCTTCAATAGGGACATTAATCGTAGAAATGAATTATTACTAGCCAGCAGTTTCTGGAAGCTTTGAAAAGCGATTGCATATGTACTGCAATTTATTTTCTGTATCGCATGAGTTGAAACAGTCTTGAGCTATCTCTTTAGAACTGCGTCTTCGGTATATCTACATCTACAGGGTGTTACAAAAAGGTACGGCCAAACTTTCAGGAAACATTCCTCACACATAAAGAAAGAAAATATGTTATGTGGACATGTGTCCGGAAACGCTTACTTTCCATGTTAGAGCTCATTTTATTACTTCTCTTCAAATCACATTAATCATGGAATGGAAACACACAGCAACAGAACGTACCAGCGTGACTTCAAACACTTTGTTAGAGGAAATGTTCAAAATGTCCTCCGTTAGCGAGGATACATGAATCCACCCTCCGTCGCATGGAATCCCTGATGCGCTGATGCAGCCCTGGAGAATGGCGTATTGTATCATAGTCGTCCACAATACGAGCACGAAGAGTCTCTACATTTGGTACCGGGGTTGCGTAGACAAGAGCTTTCAAATGCCCCCATAAATGAAAGTCAAGAGGGTTGAGGTCAGGAGAGCGTGGAGGCCATGGAATTGGTCCGCCTCTACCAATCCATCGGTCACCGAATCTGATGTTGAGAAGCGTACGAACACTTCGACTGAAATGTGCAGGAGCTCCATCGTGCATGAACCACATGTTGTGTCGTACTTGTAAAGGCACATGCTCTAGCAGCACAGGTAGATTAGCCCGTATCAAATCATAATAACGTGCTCCATTGAGTGTAGGTGGAAGAACATGGGGCCCAATCAAGACATCACCAACAATGCCTGCCCAAACGTTCACAGAAAATCTGTGTTGATGACGTGATTGTACAATTGCGTGCGGATTCTCGTCAGCCCACACATGTTGGTTGTGAAAATTTACAATTTGATCATCAGAATCGAGGAAGTACAGTACATACTGACGAAACTAAAATGAGCTCTAACATGGAAATTAAGCGTTTCCGGACACATGTCCACATAACATCCTTTCTTTGTTTGTGTGTGAGGAATGTTTCCTGAAAGTTTGGTCGTACCTTTTTGTAACACGCTGTACATCTACATGGATACTCTGCAATAGTGCTGGTCGTGTGTACAATGTGGACGAGACTGGGCTCTCTGTCGTCCAGAGCAGACTACCACATGTAACTGGACTGAAAGGTGAACTTCAAGCAGGTGCCCTCACATCAGCAGGGCGAGGATCCCTGGCGACTGTCATATGCTGTATGAGTGCTGGCGGTACTTTCATACCACCAATGATGATGTCCCCCAGGAAGAACTGGACTGATACTCTACTGAAAGGAGCGCCACCTGGAACAATTGGTAAATGCCATCCTTCAGGCTGGATTCAAACTGAGCTCTTCTTCGAGTGGTTTGACCACTTCATTTCTAAGGCACATCCCTCAAAAGAATCTCATGTGTTGTTAATTCTTGAGGGGCATAACAGTCATGCCAGAAACTTTCAAGTTATAGAACATGCAAGGGAGGACCATATTACAATCGTGAGCATCCCACCTCAGACCTCTCATAAAACTCAGAAACTTGATAAGACCTTTATGGGCACTCTAAAAACCTATTACGCTGAGTATGTTCGCCAATGGTTGTGGCACAGCAGCCAGCCCTTAGGACCATATGACATATCTGAGTTATTTGGGAAAGCCTACCTAAAGTGCCAGACAGGCTCTATTGGTGCAAAAGGATTGGAGACTGGAATTTTCCCATGTGACAGGACTGTTTTTGCAGAAATCAACTTTATACCTGGCATGTGGGCTTTAGATGAGGCCAGACGTCTGAGAGGAACTTCTGAGAATGCAGCATCTCGAGGTGGAAGTAATGACCTCAGACAAGAAGACACTCAGAAAACATTCAGACCTGTGACAACTGACAGCCCAAGTGAAGATGGCCAAAGAGAAAGCAGAAGGTCAACATCGTTGTCAAATACCTCATCAAACACGTGTGTGTCCCCACAAGATATCTTGCTAATCCCTCCTCTAAACATGTCGGTTTCCAACAGAGGTCGTAAGCCAGGTTCATCAGCTGTTTTGACACCTTGGCCTTATAAAGCACTCTTTGAAGACTCCATACTCAAGAGTAAACAGAAGCTTCCTAAGGCACCTGCCAAAAGCAAGAAAAAACGTGAAGCTCCTCCTAGAAAACCATGCAGAAAACGGCTTAAGTTATCTGAGGATTCAGATGAAGAGCCCGATGCACCAACTGTCTCTTCAGGCTGGTCAGATTTGGATCTCCCAGTTGGGGAAGAAAAACCTACTGAAGAAGATGCCATTTGTATTTTTTGTGGAGGCTCATTTTCCAAAGACGTTAGAGGAGAATTCTGGAGTAAGTGTGTAGTGTGTGTGGAGTGGAGACACTCTTTGTGTGCCGGAAATGAAGGAGATATTTACATATGCAATTTCTGCAAGTGAACTTCGTTTATGAAGCATTTTTCTCTTACAGTTGCGTTTAAAAATATTTTTGTGTAATTTAAATTTAATATAAAATAAAATAGTTTGTAACATTTTTAATACTTTTCGTTTGAAGTAGTCAGTTTCGCATAATTTTAAGGCGTTTCCACATTACCTGCACTTCTTGCAAAATTAATGAGTTGTTGTGCAAGCAGAAAATGTTTTTTTAATTTTTAACATACTTAGTTTTTGTGTTTCATAATATTACATTCATTGCTAAAATATTATGAATATGCTTTGGCTAATTTTTGAAGGTGAAAGAGAAGTAAACATTTCTTTTATGCAACAAAAACTAACTGGGTTTCCACATTTAGACCCCTACCTCTACGGCTATGACAAAAGTATGCTTGATAGAAGCTGGTTCATGCTTAGGGAATTTGTATTTGTAACATGAAAACGCCATACGGAAGTCCCTCCCCAGCGAAAGTGGCATGGCGTGATGTAAAAGGTTGGGTTTGGCGGTCGAAGTGAGCGGCTCATTTCTATGAACGGTACGCAGTGTGTGGCTAGCCTTAGCACGGTACACCTCGACGGTACTGAAGAGAGGTACTTGGAGAATGCATTAGAAGGAATATGCCTCGGATGTGGATTTGGCTATTATTTGGTATTCACCCAATAATGGAATGGCTCTAATTTGTTGAAAATCCGACGCGAAGAAGAGATTTTATAGAGCGTTCGCACATCAAGAGCCGTGAGTACAGTTAGCCGCCATTTCGCCTGCCACTAATTTTCCCCTTGATTCACTGACTTCGTATATTCAGTTACGTAATTTATATTGGCATGGACCAGGTTATTTGTATGTTGTTTCAATAACAATCACATTAAACGTCAACTCGTGCTCGAAACCATAACTTCGACCCTGATCACGAACCTGCGCAGGGTCCTCACCTAAGTGCTACTAAAACCGAGTATCCTGATTCAAACGAACAATTCTGGCAGTCATGTGTTTAGAAATGATTTTTTGTCTTAAGTAAAAGAAGTAACAAAAGTTAGAGTAAGAGTAAAATTTGGATGCTTTGTTTAAGGACTGTTGTTATGGGGTCTTCAGTCCTGAGACTAGTTTGATGCAGTTCTCGATGCTACTCTATCCTGTGCAAGCTTCTTTATCTCCCAGTACTTATTGCAACCTACATCCTTCTGGATCTGCTTAGTGTATTCATCTCTTGGTCTCCCTCTACGATTTTTACCCTCCACGTTGCCCTTCAATGCTAAATTTCTGATCCCTTCATGCCTCCGAACATGTCCTACCAACCTTTTCCTTCTTCTTGTCAAGTTGTGCCACAAACTCCTCTTCTCCCCAATTCTATTCAATACCTCCTCATTAGTTATGTAATCTACCCATCTAATCTTCAGCATTCTTTTGTAGCACCACATTTCGAAAGCTTGTATTCTCTTCTTGTCCAAACTATTTATCGTCCATGTTTCACTTCCATACATGGCTACACTCCATACAAATACTTTCAGAAACGACTTCCTGACACTTAAATCTATACTTGATGTTAACAAATTTCTCTTCTTCAGAAACGCTTTCCTTGCCATTGCCAGTCTACATTTTATATCCTCTCTACTTCGACCATCATCAGTTATTTTGCCCCCCAAATAGCAAAAGTCCTTTACTACTTTAAGTGTCTCATTTCCTAATCTAATTCCTTCAGCATCACCCGACGTAATTCGACTACATTCCATTATCCTCATTTTGCTTTTGTTGATGTTCATCTTATATCCTCCTTTCAAGACACTGTCCATTCCGTTCAACTGCTCTTCCAAGTCTTTTGCTGTCTCTGACAGATTACTATGTCATCGGCGAACCTCAAACTTTTTATTTCTTCTCCATGGATTTTAATACCTACTCCGATTTTTCCTTTTGTTTCCTTCACTGCTTGGTCAATATAGAGATTAAATAACATCGGGGAGATGCTACAACCCTGTCTCACTCCCTTCCCACCCACTGCTTCCCTTTCATGCCCTTCGACTCTTATAACTGCCATCTGGTTTCTGTACAAATTGTAAATAGCCTTTCACTCCCTGTATTTTACCCCTGCCACCTTTAGAATTTGAAATAGAGTATTCCAGTCAACATTGTCAAAAGCTTTCTCTAAGTCTACAAATCTTAGAAACGTCGGTTTACCTTTCCTTAATCTTCCTTCTAAGGTAAGTCGTAAAGTCAGTATTGCCTCAAGTGTTCCAACATTTCTACCGAATCCAAACTGATCTTCCCCTAGGTCGACTTCTACCAGTTTTTCCATTCGTCTGTAAAGAATTCGCGTTAGTACAGCTGTGACTTATTAAACTGGTAATTCGGTAATTTTCACATCTGTCAACACTTGCTTTCTTTGGGATTGGAATTATTATATTCTTCTTGAAGTCTGAGGGTACTTCGCCTGTCCCATACATGTTACTCACCAAAAAGGATAGAGTTTTGTCAGGACTGGCTCTCCCAAGGCTGTCAGTAGTTCCAATGGAATGTTGTCTACTCCCGCGTCCTTGTTTCGACTCAGGTCTTTCAGTGCTCTGTCAAACTCTTCACGCAGTATCGTATCTTCAATTTCATCTTCATCTACATCCTCTTCCATTTCCATAATGTTGTCCTCAAGTACATTGCCCTTGTATAGACCCTCTATATACTCTTTCCACCTTTCTGCTTTTCCTTCTTTGCTTAGAACTGGGTTTCCATCTGAGCTATTTTCTCCAAAGGTCTCTTTTCTGTAGGCAGTATCTATCTTACCCCTAGTGAGATAAGCCTCTACATCCTTACATTTGTCCTCTAGCCATCCCTGCTTCCTGTCGATCTCATCTTTGAGACGTTTGTATTCCTTTTTGCCTGCTTCATTTACTGCATTTTTATATTTTCTCCTTTCATCAATTAAATTCAATATTTATTGTGTTACCCAAGGATTTCTACTAGCCCCCATCTTTTTACCTAGTTGATCCTCTGCTGCCTTCACTACTTCATCCCTCGGAGCTACCCATTCTTCTTCTGCTGTACTTCTTTCCCCCATTCCTGTCAATTGTTCCCTTATGCTCTGTCTGAAACTCTGTACAACCTCTGGTTTAGTCAGTTTATCTAGGCCCCATCTCCTTAAATTCCCATCTTTTTGCAGTTTCTTCACTTTTAATCTACAGTTCATAACCAATAGATTGTGGTCAGTGTCCACATCTGCCCCTGGAAATGTCTTACAATTTAAAACCTGGTTCCTAAATCTCTGTCTTACCATTATATAATCTATCTGATACCTTCTAGTATCTCCAGGATTCTTCCATGTATAAAACCTTCTTTTATGATTCTTGAACCAAGTGTTAGCTATGATTAAGTTATGCTCTGTGCAAACTTATACCAGACGGCTTCCCCTTTCATTTCTTACCCCCAATCCATGTTCACCTACCATGTTCCCTTTTCTCCTTTTTCCTACTCTCGAATTCCAGTCACCATGACTATTAAATTTTCGTCTACCTTCACTACTTGGATAATTTCTTTTATATCATCATACATTTCATCAATTTCTTCATCATCTGCAGAGCTAGTTGGCATATAAACTTGCACTACCGTAGTAGGCATGGGCTTCGTATCTATCTAGGCCACAATAATGCGTTCACTATGCTGTTTGTAGTAGCTTACTCGCCCGCCTATTTTTTTATTCATTATTAAACCAACTCCTGCATTACCTCTATTTGATTTTGTATTTATAAGTCTGTATTCACCTGACCAAAAGTCTTGTTCCTCCTGCCACCGACCTTCACTAATTCCCACTATATCTAACTTTAACCTATCCATTTCCCTTTTTAAATTTTCTAACCTACCTGCCCGATTAAGGGATCTGACATTCCACGCTCCGATCCGTAGAACGCCAGTTTTCTTTCTCCAGATAACGACGTCCTCGGGGTAGTCCCCTCCAGGAGATCCGAATGGGGGACTATTTTACCTCCGGAATATTTTACCCAAGAGGACGCCATCATCATTTAACCATACAGTAAAGCTGCATGCCCTCGGGAAAAATTACGGCTGTAGTTTCCCTTTGCTTTCAGCCGTTCGCAGTACCAGCACAGCAAAGCCGTTTTGGTTAGTGTTACAAGGCCAGATCAGTCAATCATCCAGACTGTAGCCCCTGCAACTGCTGAAAAGGCTGCTGTCCCTCTTCAGGAAACCCACGTTTGTCTGGCCTCTCAACAGATACCCCTCCGTTGTGGTTGCACCTGCGGTACGGCCATCTGTATCACTGAGGCACGCAAGCCTCCCCTCCATCGACAAAATTGTTAAGGTAGGTGTTAAGGTAGGAAATTTAAGTAATTAAATTCAAAGATCAATCAATAGGAAAGTGAAATTATTTAAAGGTAAAACCATAAAAGTGATGTTGGATAGGCTTTTACTAAAGTATCCTTAGTTTATTATAAAATATAGTTTTGTATTATTACAGTGCAAGATTGTGTAAACATTACTGCCAAGAATACCTGCTTCACAGGTGATTAAAGTACAAGTACATATAAATCATTAATGAACCGATTTGCGGTAGTACTGTTAGAAGTGAAGTTACGCACATTTTCAAAGATAGTGTAGTTTTGGTACCCATCATGAATGGTTCCTTTTGAAGTTAATTAAGCCCAGTGTTGCATTATATTACCTTGCAAAGTAATTTAAGTGAATCATTAGCTTTTTGAGATAGTTTTTAATTTTGCAATAATCAGAGATTGTCTAATGAAATTATACCAGTTTATGGGTCCCCATAATATTCTCCTCCTATTAAGAAAGAAATGAGCTATTACTGTAACTAAGGAAAATTTCTATATGCAAATGAGCTTAAACAGTGTATTTCACATATTATTAATCTTTATTTCTGTTAGTCAAGCCCACCATGTATAAAATTAGTTCTGTGCTTCATGCAGTGATGTTTCAGTATTTTGATGAAGTAATGCTATTGATCGTGGCCGTCATTAGTATGTGTTCGGTGCAATTTCGGTCTCTAAGCGCTATCGGACTTAATATCTGAGATCATCAGTCCCCTAGAACTTAGAACAACTTAAACGTAATTAACCTAAGGACATCACACTCATGCATGCCTGAGGCAGGATTCGAACCTGCGACAGTAGCAGCAGCGCTGTTCCGGACTGAAGCGCCTAGAACCGCTTATCCACAACCGGCGGCGGGTGCATTTTTGCTCCCCATAATTTACTGGTGTGTGTGTGTTGTTGGTAACTGCTGCTACACACAGTACAGAGTGCACCGTGTCAGTTTGTATCCTGTTTGCTATTCAACGGGAAATCTAAACAAAAGTAACTTCAATAACTGATATCCAATTTTCTCAAATATATATTTCCAAATTATGTGCTTATTAAGTTGGCGACCGTTCATTTTTTTCCATTCACTTATAATTTTAGCACTTCTGTTAACTCCCAAAGTTAAGGAACGTTTGGTTTTACTGTTAATTTCACAAAATTCGAAATTATATTCCGATACCCTTTTGCGTTAGGCACACGCACGATTGAACTTTGAAATCCTCTCAGAGGGTAACATTAGCGTGTTTCACGGCACGTTATAAACTGATTTACTTCTTGGTATAATTCACCACGTACGTCACTCTCATCATTATTACAGAGCTTTTCACACTATTGTCACTGCCTACACACCTACTTATGACCATCGCTCTGAGTGTTGATGGGGCAGCTATTAGTTTTCCTGTACAGAAACGCTAGGAAAGTCAAAAACTTCTTCACCCTCATTCTGGAGCACGACTGTTCCATTTCTGATTTTGTGGCTGCTGCATCCTGTGATCTTGTCCTTCGCTTGAATTTTGATAAGCATAATTGTATCTCTTACCTCACCATTTTACCACTTTCGTTTGTCTGGGCAGAGCGATCTAGATGAACTGTGGATGAGTGGCTGATATCACAAGTTTGCTTCACCGTCAACACGAGATTCATGGTTGTCATTACCATTACAAATAGCTGATCCATCATTTTTGTTACTTTAATGACTGTCTTTTGAAAGCGCTGACGCACATTACTGTCTTCGCCTCACCTTGTATGACGTGATGGAATCCAACACGGATATAAATTCCTGATTTCTGAGACACTGAACAGTTTTTCCCTCGGTTCAATAGCCAACACCAGCTTAAGTATTCGCAAAAGTCTCTGTCTGAGATTGGTTCATTCCAGTATTTGTTTTTATTAACATGCTGTTGAACTATTTACTGAGATTGCCTTGCTTTGGACTGTAGGGCTGTGAATTTAACACATCCTTGCAAAGTATCCCCTGAAAATCCTTGGACTAGTATCTTTTTAGTAGTGCCTTCGGCTCTGTCTTCATTTTTGTGGATAACAATGAGCAGCCGCATCAAAACAGCTCACGTAGAGGAGTTTCTGGAACAAGAGGATATTGGGTGAATGGACTGTCTTGCCCATTCGCCTGTCTTAAATCCTAGTGGGTGTGTGGGATGCGCTGTGGGGACATATCCACATGCACCAACGATCTTATACCAGTTGTCTGCCATGCTAGTGGAGAAATGGAATGCTCCTTACCAACTTTGTTGCCAGCATTGGAGCAGGTCACAGACGATGCATAGCTGTCTGTGATGATCACAGATGTTAAAAACCATTTCCCGCCTTTTGTAGAATCTATGGGGCCATCATGAATTGTGGTGACTTCACTGTAATAATTGTCTTTGAATAAAAGTGTTTATGTATTCCATTTAGTTGCCTTCTGTACTATACAGTGGCAGTTCCTTTTATTTATGGTCCAAGCTTCGTTGAGCTATGTTACATGGCATAGACACATGATGGGAAAGTTATTTCGTTCCTTACGTTTTGCACACCATCGCAATAGTGTATATTTATGGTGTGATCTGAAATTTAGATGCTATAAGGTAACATGAAAGATTTTTTTCAGTTAAGGTAACGCAGTGACTGAAGTTATGAAGTATGAAATTGTACATAACTATGTACACTAATCAAGTACTTTTCGTGGACACTGTGATAATTTTAGTGGTCAGTAAACATTTTTCTTGAACAGTAGAACAGGGAAGAATTACTAATATATCTACATATCTATGTGTGTTCCTGTGTGTTGTAGCTCTAAGAATTTAACTACTTTTAAAGCATGATTTGCGACTGTTGCTAAGTAGTCAGTTTTTGTTTTTTGGTCAACAACTGAAAAATTTTAGCATGTAGGTTCCATCTTATGTTGTTCATATAAATAAGAAAGTGAAAAGAAAAAAGTAATGCTAAACGAAAATGTAAACTATCAGAGACCTATTTGAAAAAAAAGCGATATGCTCAATTTTGAACGTTGTCATGTATGCAGATTACCTTGCGCTTAGGTTGCGTTTAATTATGTTTCTTTCCTCTGTGATATCGATCTTTTAATTGATCAGAGATTTATGAGGAGATGGCATAACTGCTGAGCCTCGGTGCGCGTTTTCGCATGACAGTCTGCCAATAAGTACAGGTTTTATGGCTTTCTTACCACGTTTTCCTGTTACGGTCATTAACATCTCTGAAGAGCGGTATTTTAATTCCAGCTCGCCCTGGAGTTCCCTACAATGAAGCTCCTTCCGCGTTGCTTTGATGAGACATTCAGTTCTGCATTGGCTTCTGCAGCTTTCGTACTCTTTATTTTTCGTCACAGTGTTCTTCAATGATCGTCTGTCATGATCTCTCTACACATACTTACATCAGCGCCGGGTCTTAGCTTGCTCTGCTTTTCCTTTATGGCGTATAAATATTTGATATGATGGCTATTGAAATACTAAACACCTCGGCTACGTTGGTGACGGAAGCATCCACCATATGACCACCAGAAATATGGCCAATTTCGAAATCACGTAGCTCCCATATATTGCAGTCATGTCTACACAGAACATTGTTCTGACCACGAATGACACTTGAAACATATTGAGGACATTGCACAAGTGTCGTCAAAAACAAGCTGCAGACTTGCCTAGCATCTGCATTTATTTTGAAGCACGCATTTTTGGAATGTTTTCATATTTTTTTCCAACCCCTGCAAATCGTCTGCATACATGTTTTTAAATATGATATAGTTGAACGTTCTCAATAACTTTGTCTGGAAGTTGAGATTAGTTTCATTTATTCTCGTTCTTTTTGTAACTGCAGTTTGTTCTGCAAAGTTGCAGACCTTTTCAATGTAACGGGTAGGTGTACGAATTTGCAAGTGCTGAAAAAATAGAAACGGCTATAATAAAACGCATTACTTTAAACACATTATGGAGGTTAAAATAATACATATAGGGTGTCTCAAAATTCCTATTACAGGCTCGTATTGTTATAGAGGGGGATAAGTAGATAAAGCTTTCATAAGGAGACTAATTTCTGAAATGCTCCGATTGGATAGAAAACAATTCTGAAAATCAGATTACTTTCAAATCTCCCGCTTCACGATGCGCACGCAAACCGAGAAGAGGGCGCCATCGTCAGTTCCTGTGGCGCGAATAATTATAACATCAGATACAATTCTTCGTCCGTTTACAACAACGGCTGCAATAAATTGGTACGTTCAAAACTAGGGAGGTTGAGCTTTGTGCTCCACGGGTGCACCGCGCTCTTGATTTTGAAGAAAACGTCCTTTTTTGAATTTATCTGCTTTCGGTATGTGGTCATACAGTCAAATGAACAGGGCAAAGACGATACAACAGCTTGCTTCAACAATTCACAATCTGCATTAGGGTCTAGCTGTATCACTGGTACTAAGTTACAAAGGCTTAGGCTTGTCATGTGACACCATGCAGGCGGTTCTCATGTCAGTTGTGACGGTAATTAGATACGACGAACACAACACACAGTTCCCAAGAGGAGATAATCTCCGACCCAGCCGGGAATCGAACCCCGACCCCTTCGGTTAGCAATCTGTGTCGCTGACACCGCAGCCAGCGAGGCAGACGGGGACGCGTTTAGTCACATAGGAAAGCATCGAGACCCACGAGAAATACCGGCCGCGTCGCTTACGTCACAGCACGTGACACTGCAGGTCTTATGAGTGCCAGTACCCGTCTTCAGTGGGGAGTGTGTAACTATTTCAGATAAGTTTCATAAATCGTGACTGCGCGTTTAAGTGTATGGAAGCCCTTGAAAGCACATGTCACAGTTAAAACCTTCAGTGGGTACCTTTTTATTGACATACTGATTTCCCGTGGGCCTACCACGGAGCGCCCCCCAAGTATGGCGGACAAGGCCACTAGCGAGACGTTACAAGTTCGTTTTAGCGTATTTCCCGTTTGCCTGGGGAGAGAACCGCATGACGATCACCCAAAACATTGTTCATGCCATGCTCTCTTGTAGAGCACACAGGACAAAGCTCGCTGTATCTGCTGTAATCGTAGCATGAAGCAGGAGATTTGGAAGTGAACTTATGCTACATCCAATCTGTACATTTTCTGACATGTATTCCTTATCAACACTTTATACACAAAGTCCTCTCTACAACCACTACATTTGTGTAATAGGTATGGTGAGACATTACGCAACACAACATGCTCATTGGCGTACATTAAATACCTTGAATGTAATCGCAGTTGCCAATATGCACAACCATCATGTGTGGAATGGAATGACCACAGTGAAAATTTGTGCCACACCGGAACTCGAGTCCGGATTTCCCACTTATTGGGAGCAGTCGCCTTACAATTTGGCTAACCGTGCACGACTCACTGCCACACCCGTACTTCCATACGTCATCGTCGAGTATTTCATAACGGCTGTAGTCGCCGCAGTGCCTGTTCCTTTGCACATGAATGTATGTCCAAAAGAATTTTGCATCGTATCCCGAATAACACAGGCGCTGCAATATCGTACTCATAGACGTATCAGAAGGCAATAGAATTTGATTATCACCATGATACGACAGCAATTAAGATGATTTTAGTGATATTACCCATTATCACTTATCCACTGGGTGTGTGAACTCACTTCCGCTGTCCAACGAATTGTAAGTAAGGCTTAATTTTGGGCTGGGCTATAGGTCCAGTTGTCCGTCATTTGCACCGCACGAGTGTTTCAGTTTCATGAATGTAGACAAGAGCGGATGTAAAAAACCATTATACGAAGTGAAAGAATACAAAGGGATAAAGTGAAACGTCCCATAGCAAGAACATTAGTGTCGGAGCAGTATATCGCGTGGAAAAGAACTGTGGAGAAACCGGTGTTGGGATGGTGAAGTACTGTACGAGCTTCAGCCTGACGTGATTCACAGGAACACATTTATCAGGGCGACGCTGGTTGGAGGTATGGTGGGCACTGCTGCACCCAAATACAAATCTGTGGCATCACCAGGATCGTTGGAAAGTTGGAGAAAATATTTGTGTCGCCATTCGCCCCGGCTGCAGCCATATGTTCGCCTCGGTAGCTGCGCTGTCAGCGCGGCGGATAACTGATTGAAGGGCACCGAGTTCAAGTCCCGACCATGTCAGAGATTCTCTCCGCTGGGGGACTGCGTCGTGTGTCTCTCACATGCTTATCGTCATAACTGCCATTAAATTATTAAGATGGCATTATGGAGTCGTCCCAAAAGCCAATAGAAAAAGAAACTGCAGCCGAAGATAGGGGAGAGGGGAAACGGCCGTCCGGGGTTAGCCGAGCGGTCTCAGGCGCTTCAGTCATGGACTGTGCGGCTGGTCCCGGCGGAGGTTCGAGTCCTACCTCGAGCATGGGTGTGTTTGTTTGTCCTTAGGATAATTTAGGTTAAGTAGTGTATAAGCTTAGGGACTGATGACCTTTGCAGTTAAGTCCCATAAGATTTCAAACACATTTGAACATTTTTTGGAGAGGGCAAACCGTACCACTTCCTTATGCAGGAGTGAAACGGTAAAAAGCACCGGCGATAGCAAGGGTGCGCCATGCATACTGTACTCGTACTTTTAAATGAAGGTCATGAGGTAGGCGCTGCAGAAGGCGGAGTGCAGAGAACGAGAAAGAAATGCGAGGACCACCGCCAGCCAAGAAATACTGCCCAATTAGCAGAGGCAAAAACAGTCGCAGTACTTTGCTCGTGTTACCTGCTGCATAATAATATTCTCATTACACTGATCTCCAAAGCGAGAAACACGTGATGCCTACAATCCGGTTCTGTGATATATTCAAGTCTGCATCCTCGGCACGAAGTATTTAATGGTAAGAAGTTGCAAAAAGAAGAACAACTTATAATGCTCTGAAATCCCCGTAGCAAAAAGATCGATCAGGATATATGCTTCGTATCTGTAACACTGTCGTAAAAGAGAGAATCTCTGCAATGCTTCTGCGATAGAGTTGACAAGACAAGAAATTGTATCACAGACATTTGTATGTTAACATATCATAATTGTGAAAAGAACATTAACACGTTGGCACACGATAAATGCACAAACAAAATGTCCACTCATGATCCCTTCGACGAGCGTTTTGAGAGTCTCTCTCCAATACTTGTCCGTTGGAGTTCATCCTTTATGGCGACTTTAACATCGACGATCCAGCAGACTATACACGTAAACTGCCTTCCCCCTTTTCGGGTTGCAGTAAAGAAACCTACTGGAAACTGATTACACGTTTTACATGTTACTGGAAACTGTCAGTAGCATCAGCTTATCAAATATTTATCGTTCCCTTTTAAGTACAAATTATAATTAGCAATGTCGGTTGCTGAATTTTTTACTTCCATATTTCACATTACTCTAGATCGCTCCCACACTTGAGCGATGGCAAGCCTATTCTGATGTTTTGCCTAGCCACACTGTTGGGGAGTTCCATGCTTTTATGAAAATTAATAAGGAGATAAGCAAATACCAGCTACATATCCACTTCAATGAGGAATGCATAAAGTATAATATAGTTCCTAAATACAATTGGATTAATAACAAGAATTTTTAGAAACTTGCTAAAACAATGAAATTAAATTGCAAATTAGAGAATTTTATGATATCATCCAATCTTCATCCAAGGACCTGAAAATATTGAAGCCTCTGTAAGGAGTTAACTGACAAATGAACTATTTTAGAGATGATGAATTTTATGCAAAACTCTGTCAGTAAAATTTCAGAGCAAATTAAGTTTAGACATAATAAAAAACTTGAATGCATACTGGAAGAGCTTTCAAAGCCACTTGCTGCAGATCTTATGAACACAGCTTCTTTCTCAAAAGAATTGAAATAGCAAAGTTATCGTTTTCACTCATTTAGTACAAGATTTACTACAGAAAGACTAATCATACAACATCCATGATATATGTATGCAATGTGATAATAAAGAACTAATATCAGATACAAAAATTGCAATAGACATGTCAGGGGTGAGTAATAATCACATCATTGCTACTGCTGTTACTACTGCTAAAATTTTAAAAAGTGAGCTAGATGTGCTATTATATAGCAGCAACAAAGCTGATACTTTAAAATCTATTAAAGTAAAATTGCATGATAATAAAGCTATTATTGCAACACAAGCACACAAAACTAATGTTATTGTTATTATTCATGATCAGGATTACACAACTAAAACTGAAGGTCTTTTTTTCAATGAGAATAATATTGTTTAAATTATTAAAGATCCTGCTAAGTAATGCTACCTTGTTGTTAGAATTAAGATTAATACATACAGTTTCACAGTAAATGGTAAAGTAAAACATCATGTTAAAATGATAAATACAAGTATACCCAGACTACAGTCACAAATCAAAACATATTAGCCAAATAAAACAATAAGGCTAATAGTCGAAATTAGAGCATTACCAAATTACGAATTAAATAATATTTTAAATAAGAAATTAAAAGATGAATTAGTTTTTGAAAATCTCATGAATATGAAAAATAGCCAGGCAGTTGCACATTTCCTGAGAGTACTTGATATACCAAATGGTTCAGTGTTAGCTTCTTTCAATCTAACTATCCTCTATACAAACATGCAAGTTGGTGAAACTCTTGACTCCATCAAGAACAATTTGGTAATTCACTAAAAATTATGTCAGAGAGAGATTATATAATTAATTAAGCTTCTAGAATTGTTACTTTCCTACAATTATTTTCAGTTTAGTAATACATTGTATCACCAAAGTGAAGGTTTATCCGTAGGCACTGTTTGTCTGTGACCATGGATGATAACTTCATCAACAACCAAGAAAATATTTTTTTCGTTTGAATAATGATTTCAGAGAAAAAACTACACATGTAGATGATATGATCATTTTGATAAAGAGTAACGAAAGTGACATTCAGAATTATATAACAACTCTGAATAAAATTCATAATAAGATACAATCTACTTTAGAAATAGAGAAGATAATGCCATTAATTACTTGGATATAACCATTAAGAAGCAAAATGGTAAGCTGAGTGTTAGCATTTTTGGGAAACCCGCAAATACCAATACGATTATTAATTTCATCAAGGACTATGAGTACACATGTTAATACGGTGTTGTAGATAATATTAAGATTACCATTATGTGTTAAAAATATAGAACAGGAATTGACAACTTTACGACATATTGCTGTTTTAAATAGCTACTCCTGGGCTTTAGTTGAAGATCTTTATGTGAAACTGAAGAGAAAGCTCAATAAAAATAACAAGAAAAACAGTTCTTCAAATCAACAAAAAAGGTAAAACAAAGTTTAAAATACATTTTCATGTCTTACAGAGGGCAGATGGCTGACAATACTGAATGGAATTTTCCTGAAATCAGATGTAGATCTTGTTTTAACCCCTGTAATACTCTAAATACTACTCTAACGCCCTATATTGAGGAGAATGATGAAAAATATTAAAACAGACATTTACAAATTAAATTGTAGCGATTGAAGTGGTTTTTTATGTCAGACAGATGGGGAGGTCGGTTTTTTACCAGATTTAAGGAGCACAGAAGAACACATAATTAAACCACTTCCAGCAATCAAGAAACAGTGTTACCGATATTCTGCTGTAATGTAAAAGTTTTACATAATGTTCCTAAAGGTCAAAAGTTACTCATGCTAGAAAACCTACAAATCTGTAGTTACAATAAAAGATTTCCAAATAACTTGCTGTATGACCAATTAAAATTTAATCAGAAAATTTTTTAAGATACTTAGTAATTCTTTATACAAAATATTTCCATACTTCATGAAAGTACTGTGTCCTTGTTCTCACCTATATCTAGGTCTCCTGGGTGGGTTAGTATATATTTTGTTTGATATACTATTACTGCTTATGTTTTTAATGTTGTTCAATGTACAAACCCTAATGTATACTTGTTCTTACAGTGTCACACCTATATACCACCATATTGTGTGTTATTTATATACACTTACTCATAATGCATTGTCTGGTCCTATGCTAGATACTTATTTCACCAAAATTAGATCTCTAGAAGCATGTTATGTTAGCACCAACAACTTGTGTTGTACTGTGAAATTTTGTTACAATGCTACATGTTCTCCGTTTCTGATATTATATGAAATGAACAGTTTCATGCTGTCCGTGTTACTAGTCCACCTCACGTTATTGCTATCTTTCCTTGTGCTAATGGATCTTTATATATTTTTTACAACGAGATCTTGAGACACCGCTGTGTTTTATGGTTATTTTGTAATATCTGTATATAATTTCATCGCAGTTACTTTGATATTGCACTTATATCACTATGTTGCGAATTGATTGCATACACAATTTTTGATGTTGTGCTAGATACTTATTACACCAAGAGACTAAGCACTATGTTACGTTAATATCTAGACATTATGTTGCACTGGGGTTGATGTATAGTACTTTGAGTTGTATATGGTATTTAAAAAATGCAATATTTCTGTTGTTCCCCTTTGTCACCCACATATCTTACAACATGTATGTCATCCAGTTTTTGTGTATTCTTATCACCTAGACTTCGAGTGCTCTTATGTCAGCTTACTAAGGGAAGATATATTTTTCACATTGTACTTGCTTATAACTGTTCTGACTTATAGGCTGTGTAGGTGTACAAGTGATATACTATACGCTTTTTTAATAATTTCATAATAAGTTTAAATTTAAAATCTTTTTTAAAAATATTTGAAAACATTTAAAAAAAGGAATTTTGTTGTTCTGATATACTTTGGTTTGGATTGGGGGATGTCTGGCTAAAAAGACATACCAGTTTGTTTTTAGGTCATAATTGCTTTATAAACAATGATTCTGAATAAACTTTGTGTCACGACCATGCCTCATTCACTTGTAGGTTTCGCTGTCTTGGTGGCACATTTTAAAATTAATATAAACCATACGTTTTTGACATTCTTGTAAAGAGCGCATAATGTGTCATTTTAGACCGAGTCGGGATAAAACCACATAGAAGTAACAAAACGTAAGAAATTGATATTTGATATATTTAATAGAATTGTACTTAACATTGACTATTCATGAAACAGTTCTTCAAAAATATCAGTTAAGGTTTCTCAGTTCAGTCGTATAAAAACCGAAAACTGAAAGTAAAATTACGAATGTTAATCCATCAAACAACAAAATTAGCTCAGTTTTTGAAAAAAAAAATAGTTCTCACCACTTCTCTTTACTTGCAGACAGCACAAACAAAGTTTCTTGTTTTGGGGCTTATTCCAGCACACAAATTACACTGCTGACACTTTAATCAGTGTCCTCTGCGTTTGGAATGCGAATGTAGTTCCAAGCAGTGCAAAAAGTGCGAACCTTCGGAAGCTATCGTCAAAAAGGTCTTTTTCGTACAATATTTCATTTCCGAAACCACACTCCTGGAAATTGATATAAGAACACCGTGAATTCATTGTCCCAGGAAGGGGAAACTTTATTGACACATTGCTGGGGTCAGATACATCACATGATCACACTGACTGAACCACAGGCACATAGACACAGGTAACGGAGCATGCACAATGTCGGCACTAGTACAGTGTATATCCACCTTTAGCAGCAATGCAGGCTGCTATTCTCCCATGGAGACGATCGTAGAGATGCTGGATGTAGTCCTGTGGAATGGCTTGCCACGCCATTTCCACCTGGCGCCTCAGTTGGACCAGCGTTCGTGCTGGACGTGCAGACCGCGTGAGACGACGCTTCATCCAGTCCCAAACATGCTCAATGGGGGACAGATCCGGAGATCTTGCTGGCCAGTGTAGTTGACTTACACCTTCTAGAGCACGTTGGGTGGCACGGGATACATGCGGACGTGCATTGTCCTGTTGGAACAGCAAGTTCCCTTGCCGGTCTAGGAATGGTAGAACGATGGGTTCGATGACGGTTTGGATGTACCGTGCACTATTCAGTGTCCCCTCGACGATCACCAGTGGTGTACGGCCAGTGTAGGAGATCGCTCCCCACACCATGATGCCGGGTGTTGGCCCTGTGTGCCTCGGTCGTATGCAGTCCTGATTGTGGCGCTCACCTGCACGGCGCCAAACACTCATACGACCATCATTGGCACCATGGCAGAAGCGATTCTCATCGCTGAAGACGACACGTCTCCATTCGTCCCTCCCTTCACGCCTGTCGCGACACCACTGGAGGCGGGCTGCACGATGTTGGGGCGTGAGCGGAAGACGGCCTAACGGTGTGCGGGACCGTAGCCCAGCTTCATGGAGACGGTTGCGAATGGTCCCCGCCGATACCCCAGGAGCAACAGTGTCCCTAATTTGCTGGGAAGTGGCGGTGCGGTCCCCTACGGCACTGCGTAGGATCCTACGGTCTTGGCGTGCATCCGTGCGTCGCTGCGGTCCGGTCCCAGGTCGACGGGCACGTGCACCTTCTGCCGACCACTGGCGATAACATCGATGTACTGTGGAGACCTCACGCCCCACGTGTTGAGCAATTCGGCGGTACGTCCACCCGGCCTCCCGCATGCCCACTATACGCCCTCGCTCAAAGTCCGTCAACTGCACATACGGTTCACGTCCACGCTGTCGCGGCATGCTACCAGTGTTAAAGACTGCGATGGAGCTCCGTATGCCACGGCAAACTGGCTGACACTGACGGCGGCGGTGCACAAATGCTGCGCAGCTAGCGCCATTCGACGGCCAACACCGCGGTTCCTGGCGTGTCCGCTGTGCCGTGCGTGTGATCATTGCTTGTACAGCCCTCTCGCAGTGTCCGGAGCAAGTATGGTGGGTCTGACACACCGGTGTCAATGTGTTCTTTTTTCCATTTCCAGGAGTGTATGTTACCTCTTTGCTTTCCTCGGCTGTTTGGAATCCGTCATAGTCATACCAAACATGCGCGTCTCCAATAGTTTCAGGTGTTGTACAATTCACACGCCAATGCAGTGTTGAAAGTTGGCTGGAAGCTACCCACTGAACACCACTGAGGGTTTGGTTCGTATTTCTAGTTCGTTTTCTAAGCGTAGCCTGGGTAATTCCGCATGTTTCCGACGCCCGCAGCCATCACATCTCGCCTGTGGTGACAGCATCTATAGCCCACTGCATCTGCAGCGCATCCCAAGACTGTCTTGACGGTTTCCTTACTTTACTGTCTGCCATCAGAAAGGGAAAAATCACTACTTATATTAGCTCTTCGTAAATCCATTCAATTTATGTATCATTGGATATTTATCGATACGGGCTTAATGTTTCGCTGTATTTATTTTATTATAGAGTGACCTACTGCTGTTGCTGTTAACTTAAACAGATACGTAAAGTAATTAGATTTATTAATATCACCGATCACAAAAAACAAAACTCAAGTCACACCGCGGTAAAATGACGTGTTGTGTCATTTTACACTGACACAGCTTGAAACGCCTTTTGTGATTCATCCGAGAAACGTTCAACCACTGCGTCCTCTAGTATAACTCTCTGCATCTGAAAACAAAGCTAAAAGTATGCTTTAGGCGGTAACTATACTTTTCTCAAACCTGTAATTACCTAGAATATTAATGAATGAATATATGCGAACAGAAGTGAAAAGTTGGAGGCTTAAGTTCTTCATTCACAGCACCAAGACGGAAGCTGGCAGCTCGTCGCAATATGTAGGAACAGGGTTGTTAACCGACCTTTCTGTACGGCTTAGTGCAAGTGGCGCCACTCAGCTGGTTTCGTCCATAGCCTTGCTGTGTCATTTTACACGAATATGTCGTTATAGACTGACTTCCCCTATTTGTGTTGTATAATTACATACTAAAATGTATATATTGCATTGTTGTATCGACTCCTTGGATGTAACGTCTTCCTTATGCTTCATAAGTTGCGATTGTTTTGCTGTATGTTTACTACTACAGTGCCACCTTCTAGTCGTTAGTAACATCTTTGCTTTGATTTGTGGTTACCAGTCTCCTTTTATCAGTTGTGTGAATCTCGGTGTAACATGCATCATATTTGAAGTAAATCTTGTCATGCCGATATATCACTTTCTTCATGTTCCTTGAATGACATGTCACGAGTTGACACGATATGTATTGTATTTTTGATGGAGAGGTATTGATGTTTATTTGTGTAGGGTGTGGTGTATATATCAATTAGTGAAAATATGTACCCAACCTTATTATATATGACCTAATTATGCTTGTAATATGCGATCTATATGCTTTACAGATTCTAATAGATTTGGCAAAACCTTTGGTCAAAAATAAATTATAATTAGCGATCTTGGTTTTACTTCTGTATTTATTAATTTATCATGTCAATTCTTTTGCGATTCAGGGCTCAACGTTTATTATTGTGAATCTTGAATTACCATGGGTCGCTCGTTAATTTGCCTTAGCACATATTAATTCCAGTGCATGTCTATCCTCTCTTTGGTACCATGGGTAACGCAGTTATTTCTGCCATATCATTTCAAGTCAATTCTTTAACAATGTCTGGCAGTAACGTCTTTTTTTATACTGTTTTTCCCAGTACCCATCACTTGTGTATTACTTGCAACTGAGACAGTTCAATACTTCATCTGTGAACGAAGACGTTCGTCGTGTTTAGTTTTTACCATGTGCATAAGTCTTTGTGAAACAAACGTGCAGTAATCGAGCTCCTCTTAATATTATTTCGGTAGTTAGTTAACCCCATGGCACTTGAATAAAGAATAACCAAGGACATCAGTCAGGCATATACAAAAGGGGCGTTGTTCTCATGACAATTCCGTGGTGGAAATATTTTTTAAATAACAGATAGCTTTCGAACAGCCTACAGGCCATAGTATATATTCCTGCACTATCATACTAGTCATCGATGCTCAGGCAAGTGGCAACCCTTGTCACTAGCACGACCAGTTGGCACCATACATAGTCCTCCTATAGTAGCAGACCACCTTGAATCTTACTGTATACAGAATTGGTAGTGAAATAGACGTTCTGTAGAGTGGAAGATTGTTATGTCTATTGGTATTTATTATTCAGCAGTTCTTCGGATGTTTCGATTCGGACGCCGGAGCCTTCTTCAAGGGTTGGTCCGCATGCACTGCACCACACAGCACTGCAGCTGAAACACAGCTCTAAAAAGACTTTAGCATCACTGTTGAAAAGTTGGGAGAAGACGAAGACTTAATGATGCTATTCGAGTGCCTTAGAAGAATCTGCTTGCGAAGTCCAGTTAACTCAGACTTGTTATCAATGGAGTTCATAACAAAGACGATAGTTAAGTAAACTAAATTCACGAGTTAGGTAGCAACAGCCGGCTGCCTGAAGAGCAGCAACAGGAAGTAACCGATTTTGTGACTTTCACGAGTTCCTAACCAGGAACAAATTGTATAATTTCATCTGTGGGCTTTGATACTTCAGTTTTCGTTTGCTTTGGAAAGTAACCCTATTTTGTGACATATTACAAGTTCATAATCAGGGGCGAATTATTTAGTCTAACGTGAGTGCTTCGGTAGTTCGGTTTTTGCATCTCTGCGTATTAATCTACTTTATTAGACACAGTTCTTGCGTTTCTGCCAGGATCTACAATACAGTCTGCAGCATGTGTCAATAGTCTGTAGTGTAGTTTTCGCCGATCTTTAGTATGGACAGGAACTGTGATTGTTGTGTGTGGATGCGTGCCGAGTTGGTGACACTTTGCTCTCAGCTCCAGGCAGTGATGGCTTTGGTTACACAGCCTGAAGCGGCAGTGGATGTTCATCACTGTTCTTGGCCGGTTGTGGCGATGCAACTGACATCCAGCATGTCTGACTCCTCCAATCGGTCTTCACCGGTAGCCAGGCCAGTTACTGCTAACACTGAGGTTGATCCTCACCCTTGGTCGAGCAGGAGGTCGCCTCGGGACATGGCAGGCGGTGAAAGAATTTCCAGGGGGCCGCATTTAAGGCCTTCCTGGTCAGTCTGACTAACAGGTTCCAGGTGTTGTCTTTGGCTGACACTGTTGCTCACCCAGATGCAGTCGCCCATCCTGTTTCAGAGGAAACATTGCAGCCTGCAAGATCCAGGCAATCACAGAGGGTGGGATTACTGGCAGTTGGGAGCTCCATTGTTAGGCGCATTATGGGACCCCTTAGGGACATGGCTGCCAAGCCAATGTGCACTCTGTATGCATATTGGATGGAGTCATTCCAGACGTGGAGAAGCACAGGGTGCAGCCAACTGCAGATGGTGGCTCATGTCGGTACCAATGATGTGTGCTGCTTTCTGTCAGAAGAGATTCTCTCTGGTTTAGAACAGCTAACAGCAGTGGTAAAGGGCACCAGTCTTGCTTGCGAGTTGAAAGAAGAGCCCACCATTTGCAGTATATTCGACAGGACCGATTGCGGGCCTCAGGTACAGAGCCGAGCGGAGGGTCTGAATCAGAGGCTCAGACCGTTCTGCGACCGTGTAGGCTGCAGATTCCTCGACTTGAGCCATAGGGTGGTTGGGTTTCGGGTTCCGCTGAATACGTCAGGAGTCCACTATGCGCGGGATGCGGCTACAGGGGTAGCAGGGCCTGTATGGCGTGGACTGGGCGGTTTTTAGGTTAGAAGGCCCAGGGAAAACACAAAAAGGGCTTCAGTCTCAAAGGGTGCAGGCCAATCAAAGGAAGAACGTAGATACAGTGAGCCCGGCTATAACAGTTGTAAACTGTCGTAGCTGTGTTGGGAAAGTACCAGAACCCGAAGCGCTAATGAAAGAACTGATGCTCAAATCGTTATAGGAACTGAAAGCTGGCTAAAGCCGGAAATAACTAAGCCGAAATTTTGCAAAGGACCAAACGGTGTTCCGAAAGGATAGACTAAACACAGTTGGCGGTGGCGTGTTTGTTGCTGTTAGAAGTAGTTCATCTTGTCGCGAAGTGGAAGTAGATAGTTCCTGTTAGTACGAACAGAGGTCATTCTTTGCAACCGAAATAAAATAATAATTGGATCTTTTTACTCACCTTCCAATTCAGATGGTACAATTGCTGAAAGGTTCAAAGAAAACTTGAGTTTGATTTTAAACATGTACCCGATTTATACAATTATAGTTGGTGGTGACTTTAATTTACCTCGATATGTTGGCGAAAATACGTGTTCATATCCGGAGGTACGCATAAAACATCACCGAAATTGTGCTGAATGCATTCTCTGAAAATTATTTCGAGCAGGTAGTTTATGAGGCTACTTTAATAGTAAACGGTTGCGAAAAAAAACTTGATCTCTTAGCAACAAATAACCCTGAGCAATAACAAGCTTAAAACGGATACAGGGAGTAGTGAACAAAGGATTTTGGATTCGAGATTGACTATTGTAACACCCAAATCCTCCAAAAATAAACGAAACATTTACCTATTCAAAAATAGCAGATAAAAATTCACGGGACGCCTTCCTGAGAGACAATCTCAACTCTTTCCAAATTAACAGTGTAAGTGTAGACCAGATGTGACTTGAATTCAAAGAAATACAATCGGCAGCAATTGAGAGATTTATACCAAATAAATTAACAAATGACGGAGCTGATCCTCCTTGGTACACCAAATGGGTCACAGCACTGTTGCACAAGCATGCCAAATTTAAACGGACGCAAAATCTCCAAGATTGGCAATCTTTTCCCCAAGCTCTAAATTAGCCGCGGACTTCAATGTTAGTTGCTTGTAATAGTTTCCACAACGAAACTTTGTTTCGAAACCTGGCAAAAAATCGAAAGTGATTCTGGTCGTATGTCAAGTATGCTAGCGGCAAAACACAATGCCTCTCGGCGCCATAGCAATGGAAATACTATAGACGACAATGCTGCCAAAGCAGAGCTACTAAACACAGCCTTCCGACGTTCCTCCACCAAACAGCTGCCAACATGAATAATATAGAAGTAGATATCTTCAGAGTAGTGAAACAACTTAAATTACATAACAAAAGCAAATCTTCCGGTCCAGACAGTATATCAGTTAGGTTCCTTTCAGAGAATGTTATACAATAGCTCCACACTTGAAAATCATATACAATCGTTTGCTCGACGGAAGATCCGTACCGAAAGACCGGAAATTTGCACATGTCACACCAATATTCAAGAAAGGTAGTTGGAGTAATCCACTAAATTACAAGCCGATATCATTGAAGTCGATATGCAGCAGGATTTCGGAACGTATATTGCGTTCGAACGTGGTGAATTACCTCGAAGAGAACGGTCTATTGACACACAGTCAATACGGATTTAGAAAACATCGTTCTTGCGAAACACAACTAGCTCTTTACTCACACGATGTGTTGAGGCTATTGACAAGGAATTTCAAATTGATTCTATCTTTCTAGATTTCGAGAAGGCTTTTGGCACTGTACCACACAAACGGCTTGTAGTGAAATAACGTGCTTATGGAATATCGTCTCAGTTATGTGACTGGATTCGTGATTTCCTACCAGAGAGGTCACAGTTCGTAGAAACTGACGTAAAGTCATTGAGTAAAAGCCAGCGCGTTCCCCAAGGTATTGATAATAGGCCCTTTGCTGTTCCTTGTCTATATAAACGATTTGGGAGACAATTTGAGCAGCCGTCTCAGGTCATTTGCTTATGATGCTGTCGTTTATCGATTAGTAAGGTCATCAGAAGATCAAAACAAATTGCAAAATGATTTACAAAAGATGTCTGTGTGGTGCAAAAATTGGCAGTCGACCCTAAATAAGTGTCAGGTCATCCACATGAGTGCTAAACGGAATCCGTTAAACTTCGGTTACACAATAAATCATTCAAATCTAAAGGTCGTAAATTCAACTAAATACCCGGGAATTGCAGTTACGAACAACTTAAATTGGAAGAATCACGTAGAAAATGTTATGAGGAAGGCAATCAGAGACTGCTTTTTATTGGCAGGACACTTAGAAAATGTAACAGATCTACTAAAGAGATTGCCTACACTATGCCTGTCAGTCCTCTTTTAGAATACTGATGTGCGGTGTTGGATCCTTACCAGATAGGATTGACAGAGTACATCGAGAAATTTCAAAGAACGGCAGCACGTCTTGTGTTATCGCGAAGTAGGGGAGAGTGTGTCAGTGAAATGATACAGGGTTTCTGGTGGACATCATTAAAGCAAAGGCATTATTCGTTGCGGTGGAATCTTCTCACGAAATTTCCATCACCAACATTCTCTTCCGAATGCGAAAATATTTTGTTGCGCCGACCAACATAGGGAAAAACGATCATCATAATAAAGTAAGGGAAATCAGAGCTCGCACGGAAAGAAATAACTTGTTTTTTTTCTGCATGCTCTACGAGAATGGAATAACAGAGAATTATTGCGAAGGTTTTTTTATTTATTTTTATTTATTTATTTATTGTTCCGTGGGACCAAATTAAGGAGAAGTCTCCATGGTCATGGAACGAGTCAATACATGAAATTATAACACGATATTAGAAACATATAAAATGAAATATAAAAAAAAAACATATTCAGGTGACAAGTCGTAAGTTTAAATAAAGAAAATCAACAATGTAACACTGGAATTTGCTTAATTTTTTAGATCTTTCAGGAGCTCCTCGACAGAATAGAAGGAGTGAGCCATGAGGAAACTCTTCAGTTTAGACTTAAAAGACTTTGGGCTACTGCTAAGGTTTTTGAGTTCTTGTGGTAGCTTATTGAAAATGTATGCAGCAGAATACTGCACTCCTTTCTGCACAAGAGTCAAGGAAGTGCATTCCACATGCAGATTGGATTTCTGCCTAGTATTAACTGAGTGAAAGCTGCTAACTCTTGGGAATAGGCTAATATTGCAAACAACATTAAAGAAAATATAAACTGTGAGGGCAATGTCAGAATTCCCAGACTACTGAATAGGGGTCGACATGAGGTTCTAGAACTTACAACACATATAGATCGAACAGCCCGTTTTTGCGCCAAAAATACCCTTTTTGAATCAGAAGAATTACCCCAAAAAATAATACTATACGACATAAGCGTATCAAAATATGCGAAGTAGACTACTTTTCGTGTTGAAGTATCACTTATTTCAGATACTGTTCTAATGGTAAATAAAACAGCATTTAGTTTCTGAACAAGATCCTGGACATGGGCTTTCCACAACAGCTTACTATCTATCCGAACGCCTAGGAACTTGAACTGTTCTGTCTCGCTTATAATATGCCCATTCTGCCTGATCAAAATATCGGTTCTTGTTGAATTGTGAGTTAGAAACTGTAAAAACTGAGTCTTACTGTGATTCAACATCAAATTATTTTCCACAAGCCACGAACTTATTTCATGAACTACATTATTTGATACTGTTTCGATATTACACACAAGATCCTTCACTATCATGCTGGTGTCATCAGCAAACATAAATATTTTTGAATCACCTGTAATACTGGAAGGTATATCATTTATATAAATAAGAAACAGCAGTGACCCCAGCACCGACCCTTGGGGAACGCCCCACTGAACAGTGCCCCATTGGGACTGAACATCACTACCACTCTCAATATTGCGGAGAATTACCTTCTGCTTTCTGTTCTTAAAGTAAGAGGCGAACCAATTGTAAGCTACTCCCCTTATTCCATAATGGTCCAACTTCTGCAGTAATTATTTTGTGGTCAACACAGTCAAAAGCTTTCGTTAAATTAAAGAAAACACCTAGCGTTCGCAACCTTTTATTTAATCCGTCCAAAACCTCACAGAGGAAAGAGAATATAGCATTTTCAGTTGTTAAACCATTTCTAAAACCAAACTCAACATTTGACAGGAAATTATGTGAATTTAAATGCTTCAGTAACCTTGTATATACAACCTTCTCGATAACTTTAGCAAACACCGATGGCATAGAAATAGGTCTAAAATTGTCAACATTATCAATGTCTCCCTTTTTACAAAATGGCTTCACTACCGAGTACTTTAATCGGTCAGGAAACCGACCACTCCTAAAGGAAAAGTTACAGATATGGCTAAGTACTGGGCTAACATACATAGAGCAATACTTCAGTATTCTGCTAGATACCCCGTCATATCCATGAGAGTTCTTGGTCTTTAGTGATTTAATTATTAACTCAATCTTCCTCCTGTCAGTATCATGGAGGAGCATTTCAGGTAACAGTCTCGGAACACTTTTTTCTAAGAGCGCTATATGATTCCCTGTTGGGACTCGGTTTCTATTTAGTTCACCTGATATATTCAGAAATTGATTATTAAATACTGTACATGTATGCGACTTATCAGTAACACGGACGTTCCCACTACGCACTGATTCTATATTCTCGACTGTCTCTGCAGACCAGCCACTTCCTTTACGACTGACCATATGGTTTTAATTTTATCCTGAGACTTAGCTATTCTATCTGCATACCACATACTTTTTGCCTTCTTAATAACATTTTTAAGCACCTTACAATACTGTTTGTAATGGGCTGCTGCATTTAGATTTCGACTGTTTCTAACGTTTTGATATAGTTGCCACTATGTTCTACGAGATATTCTTATCCCTCTAGTCAGCCACCCAGGCTGCCAGTTTCCTCTGCCAGGCACTTAAATGTGATTTGTGGAGTGCTCATGTAGATGTAGATATTCATGTAGATGCAGATGAATAAAATAGGACTCTTTGATAGGTATGCATTCCATACGTATTGGATGAGAGGAACCTCAAATATCAGTAAGAACCAGTAAGTCAGCAGAACCAGATACGGTCACCACATAGCTGGTACCCTCCCAGAATCTCAACTGATTCCTTCTTGCACTTGTTTCACGTTCATACCTCGTGATATCGAGAACATACTTTTTTCTCGTTCTGAACGCTACTAGGCTAGTTGAGTATGATGGAAACTTTATTTTCTCCTTCGTTTCTGCTTCTCCTCAAAAAGTCAAACAGGGCTCTTAGCCCAGTGAATACATTCAACCAAGAAGTCCCAAAATCATAAGTAAGAGCGACGGTGCAGAGGTTAAGACACTAGGCTCAAAATCGCGACAAAGTGGATAAAAATTCCCTTCCCGCCAATCTGATCGAAGTTTATTGTGATTTATCTAGGAGAATATACGTTTGGTTCCAAAAGTCGGCGACGACGCTTGGATTCCCTCACCCTTCTCCAGCTGAGATAGTCTACTACATATAAGGAAATCGATGTCGAGTATACGAAAAGATCCTGCCTCATTTTTACTTTCTAAAGTTTTTCTGTAGATCAGTGATGACAGTCTCGATCCTCTGGTCGCTCCTCAGTGGCGGAAGTGACATAGGTTTCAAACGAGAAGAGAGTTTGATACGGAAGCCACTATTTTCCTAACAGAAAGCGTAGCACGACTTCTGGACATGTGAACTAAGATGAGACATTAAACTCTAGAGCCCTCGGTCCTATCCATAGAAAACTGCTCTGACAAGTTTAGCACAACTCATATCACTTGCATAGTGTTTTTTATCAGTAACATCTATCTCACTATTCTTTTCACCACAAGAAATCACCACACATGAGCCGACATTATAATGGAGGAAAAAGAAACTTGTATTCCCCTCGCAGTTCATTTCGCTCGTCGATTCGTCAACACCGGTCGGAGTGGCCGTGCGGTTCTAGGCGCTACAGTCTGGAGCCGAACGACCGCTACGGTCGCAGGCTCGAATACTGCCTCGGGCATGGATGTGTGTGATGTCCTTAGGTTAGTTAGGTTTAAGTAGTTCTAAGTTCTAGGCGAGTGATGGCCTCAGAAGTTAAGTCGCATACTGCTCAGAGCCATTTGAACCATTTGATTCGTCAACGGGACAATGAAGCTTGTGTGTACAGTTTCGTCAGTTAGCATACCTCTTAATCGTTATTTCAACCTAGACAGCGCATGTCACTTTACGGTAAGAAGTGTTGTCAACGCAGGAAATTGCCACCAAACTGGTCTACGTTACATCGACATCATTCGAACACTCGACCGCTAGTGTACAGAAGAATGCTGGAGGAGCGAATCGTTCCCAGTGATCATAAGAAAGCGCAGTTCAATCTCGTTTTCAAGAAGGGTCGTCGAACAGGCGCAGAAAACAATCTCTAACGCTGGTCCGTAGCAGAATTTTGCAACAATCTGTATGCTCGCGTATCATATTTTTGGAGACCGAAAATGTCATTCGTGGGAATCAATGTGGTTTCCGAAAACAACTGCTGTGTGAAACACCGCTCGCTCTGTTCGTCTACGAGACCAAGAAAGCAGTAGGTACAGGAGGTCAGGTTGATACCTTGCTCATTAGCTACGGGCAGGCGTTCGATATAATTCAATACTACCACCTAGCGTACAAAACAGCTGTGCGTTGGATTGAAGAGGTTCTGGTAGACGGAACCCAGCGCGTCATTGTCAACGCAGAGAAGCCTTCAGACGTAAAAGTAACTACGAACGTGTGTCAAGGGAGAATTATAGGAGCATTATACTTCGCAGTATACATGATTATTCAAAAAGAAGGAACAGATTTCAAATATTTATTACTTCCAAACTACAAAATATATAAACACAATTCCAAAGTCCCTGGAAAGAGAAAAATTCAAATTTGTATGAATTCATGTTTTACACGACAAATATGAAATCAGTGGCTGATTTCATGCTACACACGAAGCAGCTGGTCTCTCGTTATCGAATTCATTGCTTCAACAATGCGACATATTCGAGCCGTATATATATACCGTAGAAATATATGCACTGAAGCGCCAAGGAAACTGGTACAAGCATGGGTATTCAAATACAGAGATATGTAAACAGGCAGAATACAGCGCTGCGGTCGGCAGCGCCTTTATAAGACAACTGAATAGCGCAATTGTTACACCGGTTACTGCTGTTACAATGGCAGGTTGTCAAGATATGGGCTTTCGGAGCCGAAGGTCCACTCGTGTACCCTTGATGACTGCACGACACAACGCTTTACGCCTCGCCTGGGCCCGCCAACACAGACATTGGACTGTTGATGACTGGAAACATGTAGAACGAGTCTCGTTTCTAATTGTATCGAGTGGATTGACATGTACAGATTTGAAGAGAACCTCATGAATACATGGACCCTGCATGTCAGCAGGGGACTGGTTAAGCTAGTAGAGGCCCTGTAATGGTGTGGGGAGTGTACGATTGGAGTGATATGGGCCCTCTGATATGTCTAGATACGACTCTGACAAGTGACACGTACTTAAGCATCCTGTCTGATCACCTACTTCCATTTACATTTCAGTTCCTTCCAGCACTACTTCAGACATTAGTCGGGTCCATGCTACGCCGTGTTTCGGGACTTCTCCGTGCTCTCTGGGGCCCTACAAGATATTAGGCAGGTGTACCAGTTTCTTTGGCTCTTCAGTGTATAACGCTATACCGAAGAAACATATAGATGACGTCGGAAGTTCCACGGTTTTCTCGCTGATGATGCTGTCTTATTAGTGAGATACAGGATGATGTTCAGACGATACACGGTTCACGCAGTGATTGCCGATTGATCCTCAACATAAACAAATGCAACCTTTCGGGCATGAGTAGGCATAAAGGTCCTTATTGTATGATTACACGATTATAGAAGAATAATTGGAAGCAGTCGCATCCATAAAATATCTAGAGGTATGCGTACGAAGGGATTTGAAGGGGAACGACCACATAAAACTAGTCCGTAAGGCAGATGCCAGAATGCAATTCGTTGGAAGAATCCTCAGAATATGTAGTTCTCCCACTTAGGAGACAGCTTACAAAACCCTTGTTCGACCACAAGTTGAATATTGCTTGTCAGTGTGGGACCCTTAAGAAATAGGAGTGTTAGAGGAAATGGGAAAGTTCCAGAGAAGAGAAAAAGTGTCACGGAGATGCTCACCTAAGTCCAGTGGCAGACGATACAAGAAAAGCTGTATCACGGAGTGGTTGACTGTTAAAGTTCCAAGAGCATACGTTGCTAGAAGATTCAACCAGCATGTTACTCCATCGTACGTATATCTTGCGAAAAGACCATGAACGTAAAATCAGAGAGATTCGAACTCAAACTGAGGCTTACCACCAACCGTTGTTTCAGCAGACTATTCGTAACTGGAAGAGGAAAAGAGGGAAGTGACAATTGTATACAAAACTGTAAGGTGGCTTGCGGAGTATACTTGTACACGCAGATGTAGATGTAGTGAGAGAGCTCCCCAGTATGTTTATTTCAGTCTAAAATTTAACCCAACTTTACTTCCCACGCTATGAAAGTCTACCTGTTACGAAAACTGTGTATTCACAAACTGTTATCCATCTTACACTCGTTTGCTAATCTTTCACTAAACAAAACCTAATTTGAACTGAATTATAACTGATAGGAATGCAGCTTGTCTTTATATTAAATGTGCAACGGCAGTAAAACAGTTATCTGGCCTTAATCAAAATTTCCTGTTACCTCGTGTCTTGAAAACATTGTAGCAGGTTTCTCGAAAGCACGACAACAAACAACAAGCAGTCAGAGGCTAAATGGTTCAAATGGCTCCGAGCAGCATGGGACTTAACTGCTGAGGTCATCAGTCCCCTAGAACTTAGAACTACTTAAACCTAACTAACCTAAGGACATCATACACATCCATGCCCGAGGCAGGATTCAAACCTGCGACCGTAGCGGTCGCGCGGTTCCAGACTGTAGCGCCACCCCGACCGGCGTCAGAGGCTAAGCTAGCTTTCTGTTACTAAATACATATTCAAACTGTTTCATGTGTAATACATAATGATTAACAGAGTGGTGGGGAGAGCAGCTATACTTATGAAATGTTGTTCCAAGATTACGATTTTAGAATGACATATATATTCAAAAAGACTGAGTTATACTTCGCGTGATTTTTAGACATAACATTAGTCTGAACTGTACTAAGCTTAAAAAAGTGAACAATGCTTTTAAAAAAAGTACATAGTTAATAGAGAATATCTATAAAAATCAAACAGCTCAATTGATTAATATGCTAATCCATGGTTCAGGGAAGTGAGGTGCTCTTTCTCTCAGTTATAAGCAAGTTAAATGTTTGACAATAATCATTTTGACAAGTTAGAAGCGGCATGTTGCACTCTTATCTCAAACTTTATGAAACGTCCCCTTAGAACAATTTATACACGACTGTGCTTAACCTGACACACAATGTTTTTTAGCGCAACGCAATCTGACTTTCAATAATCCCTACAAAACAATGGGCCTGACTAACTTTAACCTATACCTTTCACAAATCACTTACCTCACAAAAATCTTCGTTACTGGAACTACTGCAATACGGTGAGAGCCACTACTGCCAGCTAAATAAAAGATTCAAACTACTGAAGGCACTAACTACTGATAGGGATAGTTAGCAAATGAAAGATATTAATAGTGAACAAACACTGTATTTACCTTAATATCATCAAAAGTCATAATGTATATATCAGTTCATGACAAATTACAAAACTCCGCCATCTCTCTCCCCACATCCACCAATGCTGGCGGCTCACCTCCAACTGTGCAACGCTACGCGCTGTTCCCCGCTGCCTAACACTACAATGGCAGACAACAATGCAAACTAGCCACAGACTGCACACAGCACAGCCAGTGATTTCATTTTCATACAGAGACCGCTATGTGGCGGCGGCGTTACCAATATAAAAATCTAAACAGCCTACTTACATAAAGAAAACATAAACAGCCTACTTACATAGCCCCCATGCTCCCCACAAAAAATTTTACAAATATTTTTGGCCAGTGGCCAATACAGATTTGTAAAAATTTTTTCATAATTACAGTAAGAAAGATATCAAATGCGCACACTGATTAATACAATGTTGGTCAACAGCTAAAATTTTGTCACAGTCAATAAAGACAGTCCTGATCATTCACCACAGTAAAACTGCCGTTTCTTTTATCAAAGTCTGAGCAATAAAAGACAATGCACACGGAAGTAGTGGATGTCCATGCAGTCTTGAAGAAGTAGTGTTGTCCTTCCAACAGAAAGACAGTGCTGACTCTTGACATGCTGACAGGTAATGCGCCACAATGGAGCAAACCCACAGCAGAGTCAGTCGACGTGTTGAAGAAGATTGGTAGGTAGGTCATCACAGAGCAGACCCACTGCAGTCCTGGTAGAGAATATTGGTGGGCCACCAGAGGTGCAGACCCACTGTAGTCCTTGTAGAAATTGTGGTACTGGTGAGTCAGCAAAAGTGTAGACCCACTGTAGTCCTGGTAGAGATGGCCAGCAGCCATCTGCTGCGACTGTGCAGGTGCACAATCACCATCGAAGAGTCTTGCAGAGAAGATAGCAAGTCCATAAACCACCACTTGTGCACGCACAAAGTTTTTGGGAATTGTCCTTAGAACCAGCAATGCTGTTATCCAGTCCCTTGCTGAATTAGTAACACACGTGCAAACACTAACAGTCCCTACTTCTCACATATCGTTCATATACTATGACCAACAGAAATGTGTGCAGTGAAATGAATGCTTACAAGTTACTTAATTTGATTAACTGGCGTCAATTACAATTATATAACATAAGAATACAATTACAAAGATACAAAATACTTCATTAAAAACATAACAATACAGATAATATTTGTAGTAATAGGGGCTTTACAAAAGAATAGAAATAAACATATACATCAGTGTTACAGGAATTATGACATAAGTAAATACATAAACGATCAGAATAATTTTTGAAAGATCAACTTCACACATGAGCATTAAAACAAAACAGAATACATAATGTCTAAACATCTTTACAAAGAAAATACCATATTATTAATGCAACGTATATTTGAGGATAACAGTGAATGTAGCTTAATATTAAAAGAAGAAAAAAATTCTATGAAACTACACAGAGACAGGAAGAAAACAAATACACAAGGGTACACAAACACATAGTGGGATAACACAAAAGGAAAGGACAGGGTTCGTTTTCAGTGTAACATTTGGTATTGCAGTCCAACCCAAAACTTCATTCCGTACATCTTTCGTCTTATTTCAACCTTTGTTTCCACCAAAAAAATCCTATCCAAGCATGCTGTCTGTATTCTGTTCACATCCTCTTTCAAAAATAGTTTTTCTCCACTGTGCACTACTTTTTTTTTTTGCCAGACCATTTTCTGATAGCTTCTCAATGCATTTCTTCCAAGTCATCATAGTTAGTTTCTTATATAGTCTACCCCTCTTAAGCTAACTTAAATCTACTGAGCTCAGATGCTAAACTAAGGGACGAGGCAATGCAGCATCACATAAAACAGTTAATATAAACAGCAATGAAAAAAAACGCAGATTTGCGAAGCAAGCAGCATTAAGAAATTAGCAAAAGTCAAATTCAATAACACTATGCCTGGCAAACAGCAGCAACTTATACCTAAACATGACATAGCTCAAACAGAAAAAATATTACACTAAAAACAACAATGCAGAAAAGGGAAATGTCTATTCACATCTTAATGTTTATGTAATTAAAGTGGTGCACCATAACAACTGATTGTAAAAAAATATTACCATGTACTTGAAAAGAAAATTATGTGTTACTGTTACTAGTTCCTTCTTATTGTTCTTTCCTTTCCAAGTGCTCCTTTTTTAAAGAATGTGGATCATAAAATAATTATTTAATAGATCTGTTGACAGAAAGAGTTCACATTAGCAAATGCATCTAAGTTTATTTTATAAAACTAATGCTGCAACACAGCTGGAAACCAGATATTAAATGAAATAAGCAACTATGAAAAGCAAAGCATAAAAATATCATTCAATAGTCATGTGGCATTTCGTAAGTCAGTAGCACTCAACTCTCGGAGAAAGACACTTGTCATAATCAGGTGTGCAGATGTACGAATATTTCCCATCAATTCATAAGCATTTCAGTAAATATCATAAATTACGAGCTCCACAGTATGCTTTCAACAAGGAGATGTCAGTAGCGCGGACAATGGCCTTCCCTTTCTTTTTTTCTACCTGTGCTTCTGACGAGGCACTCACACTAATGGCTTGTTCTCCAGGCGTCTGACACACCTGGGTGCCCACGACGCATTATGTGCAGGTGGTCACTTAACTTTCTTATGGAAATATCTACGACAGCAGTTTCCACTACAGTGACAGTCTCATATAAAAATATTTCACAGGTCAAGAATTTGCGTTGCAAATGTGTAGAAACAAAATCTTATGAATATAACAGTGTCCAAAAAATTTTCGCCGGCATTGTGATACATTCACGCATTTACGCACTTTTCATAACTCTTAAAGTACGATTCTTGGTTTCCAACATCCTTTTTCACAAGTTCGCGTCCCTAACCACTATTCATTACTCCTTACCTTATTCGTCGACACTTCTTCAATATTGCATCGTAACAGATAAGTAGCATAATCAAATAACTCATATAGCATCAGCCTATTAATCATAAACATACCTCAGCAGCATAATACACATCGTCATCGTAATAATAACATCATAACACCTCAGTCAAATCTCAAAATCGTCGTAGCTTCCTCCAATAATTTCAAAACCTAACAAAATTCTCTGCTCATGTCAAAAGTGTCATCTGCCTCAAACGTACTTTAAAATCATGCTCTCATACCAAATACATCATTCAAAGCTCTCATTGTATCACAATGGTTCCGAAAAAATATGAAGAGTTCACACAGTACAGACAAAATACAATTTCTTAAGTGTGAAGTAATCCAACTCTGTAATTGCGTAAACATGTGTCACTGACGTAGTAAAAAGATGCTTGTTTCTCTGTTAAATGATCAGATAGCTGTGTAATTTATGTGTTAGAGAAATATGGTACCGATGTGTTAAATTGTATAAGCAAATACCATATTAGCTAGGGCTCCTTGTGCTTGCCAAACACATGGTACACAAAGTAGGCGTGTACCCCCCTGAGGTTTATTGTAATTATACCCTCAGGTGTTACAGATTACAAGAATGGAATGAAATGTATTACAGAAAACCTTTGTATCATTGTACTTCAAATATCTTTGAAAATAAATGTTTTTAGCACAAAATTAATCACTCAAATACGTGTCCTGTAGCGCTAAATGCGCTTGCTGTAAGATAATCTCTGGGAAGTGTCGTAGTTATTGTCCTCCGAAAGCTAAGTTCTGCAGAAGTCAATGTACTTACCTCATGATAAACAAAAGTGAAATGCTTTGCGTATAGATTTCTTAGTTATTACGCTTATTGTTGTGATGAAGAAATTACTGTGCTGTAACGTATTGTTGTGCTACACAAAAGGCTGTCTCATTGTAGCTATACCACAAAAGTTACTACTAAAACATGTTTTGCTTTCCAGAAGTATTCAGAAAAAACTGTGCCGATATAAAACAGATACACCGCAAAAGCAACATTGTAAATTGTCACGCATTAGCAGCGTCGTGATAAAATCATGTAGCTGTCACATAAAATAACCACTGTGTCATCTGGCATTTCACAGAAAGCACCTCAAATCCAGAATCCACTCTCAAGCAAACCAAAATGTTGCACGAAAATTTCATTAGCAGTGCTGGTATATATTCTAAGTATGTAAGCCGTATATTCGTTACGTAATCGTGCAACTAACAAGGAGGAATGTATAAATAACAACACTGTGTCGTCTGTTCGCAATAACACTGCATTCGCAAATACTTGTCTAAGTTACCTCTGTTCTTGACTGGATGGTTAGTTAGCTTTAAAACATAGTTGCATGTTAACAGTTTCTCAGTGTGACAAATTGTACAAGTAGCGTGAAGTGAAAATTGCAAAGACTAAGTTAAAAAGCAGATTATCTGTCAATAAATGGTTTTACATGAGAAATGTGGTGTAAAACTTTACTCTTCCTAGTACGCAGAGTTTCAACTTCAACGCAATTATCATGTGGTATTCGTCCGTAAAAAATACTGGAATTTTGCTCAAGGTTAGCGTCAATGTTATTTTTCCCTGAGCCAGCGGGCGCACGCGGCTGCCTGCGGTGTGAGTCATTGTCTGTTTCTTTGTTGGCGCGCGCCGTTACTGGGATTTGGAGGCCTAACTTCTACAAATTCACGTTGCCCAGAGGGCCCAACTCTGTTAGAAACCCGCCAGTTCTGATGAAATTCACGTCTGTCGTTTTGTCGGTAGTTTACATAGTTTCTTTCTTGTCTGTCATGTGGTGGAGAATTTCTCCCAGAATCGCAACTGCGTGCTGAACTGTTGCGTCTGAAGTTATTCTGTCTCCCTTGATAATAGTTATTTTGGTTCCCATATTGTCTGTTTCTCTGATTGTCTCTGTGATAGTCATTACCGCGGAAAGGTGATCTTTCCCTGTAACTATGACTACTCTGCCAATGGTTGTCATACGGGTGGTGTCTGTTTAGGTCACGATTTACGTTATAAGAATAGCCTTGTCGTGTATTATTTCTGTCATCGCGGAATTGTGACAGATGTGACCTGTAATTGTTGTACTCCTGTTTTCGCGTTCCGCGATTGTCAGTGTCAATTTCCAGTTCTGGTAACAGTCCCTGAAAAGCTTCAATGTCGTCTTTGCAACGTCCTGCTAAAATAATATGTCGTAAATGTTCAGGCAGTTTGATTAAGCAAATGCGGATGAGTTCTGAGGGGCTGTATGGGTTTGACAGGTATTGATTCTTGTGCAACATGTCTTCAAAATATTTCACAAGACTGGAAAATTCAGATTGTTCGAAGTGTTTCATCATCATGATGCTATGTTTTACTCGGTCCTGTGTGGCTTGAGACCAATATGCTGAGAGGAAGGCATGGTAAAATTCTCCTTCACTGTGACAATCGTGAATGACCGATCGCATTCTTACACCTGGTTCATTCTCTAAGTAGCCACACATAAATTCTAACCTGTGTTCCAATGACCAGTTGGGAGGAAAACAATGAGAGAATTGATGGAGCCACGCTTGTGGATGAATGTTGTTGGCAGAATTCTTAAACGTTTTGAATTTACGTGTAGTAATGAACAGCTTATAGTCAAAATCATCGTGTCGGCGAGTAGCATGTCGGTCATTGTTACGTCGTGTCGGTGGTTCGATCTCAAAATTCGGTGCACATTGCCAATTTCTTTCATAACTTCCGAAATGCCCTGTGTTATTATTTTGTGGCTGTTCCGTATTTCTATGTCCCTCTTCCCGTATTGGAGCGCGAGTGTCCTCTGAAATACGTAATTCTTGTATTACCTGTGTCAGCTGATCTTGTACTTGCCGGATTTCTCTTTGGTGTTGCGTATTAATTTGATTCAGATTTTGTTTCAGTTTCCTAATTTGTTCGCACTCTTCTGTGTCATTAAAGACTACCGGTTTTGTGTCATTCAGATTATCATCTACCTTCGTAGATAAGTTAGTGACCTGATCCGAAAGTTCGGCTACTTTCTCTGATAGTGAACACATTTCCTCAGTGTGTTTTTCTGAACCAAGTTTCAGAGTGTCCATTTGTGTTGAAATCGAATCTACTGTGTTCTTTAAGTTTTCCTGAGTTTTTGCCAGTTGCGTAACCGAATCGGTAGATGCAACTGAGTCAATTTTAGCCCACAAGGTCTCATGATTTTCATGAACAATGGTTTGCAGCTCTTTTATGGCTGCTTCGTGATTCTGTAATGCATTTTGATGCCGCGAAAAAATAGGCTGAAAATGCTCACAAATTTGTGTTTTTACGTCATTACACACTTTCTGACACTTCGATTCAATGTTATGTAACTCAGCAGTTAAATCTTCACGTGTTTGTTCGAGTGTGGTGTCTAACTTTTGAAGCTTTTGCTGTGTTTGTCTCTGATTTTGTTCCATTGTGTCTAACTTTTTAAGATTTTGTTCCATTGTGTCTAACTTTTGAAGATTTTGTCCCATCTGTCTCTGATTTTGTTCCATTTGTTGCATTAATTGCAATAGTAATGTATTAGTGTCTGGAATCTGTTTCTCTATGCTTTTTGGCAGTGAATTTTCACCGGCAACATTCACATTTTGACAAGCAGAAAATGTGTCTTGACTCATTTGAGAAAAAGGTGAGGACCCAAAACTGAAGTCTACAGTATTTGCAGTATTGTGTTCTGTCATTTCGGATTCCTGAGGCGAGCTGTTGCCGACCGATCGATCGATAATGCTTCCCTGTTCACTATCTGTTCGACTGTCTACGCCATTGCTTGACGTCCGCTCCATTTCCCTATGCACAGTTACCAAATTACTACTTTGAACATTAGTTAACTCATTACACAGTGGCGCTAACACATTGCTTTCGTCTTCACTGTCGTTTCTCAGTTTACTTTGGAGCCGAGTGTTACGTTTTTCACACGCCATTATTGTCACAATATTTCACACGATAACACAGAAAAGCACAATTTGAATATCAAAAATAAGAGAACACATTAACATAGCACTGAAAATAATATCTAGTTAATTGCAGCTGCGAAATACTTGGTGCAAATCTACATGCATGCCACAACTGTTTTACTGTGCAACAATGAAAGACTGCAACTACAAAGGAGATTCTCTCTATAATTACGCGCTAGCAATAAACAAAAGCTACACTAAATACACAAACTACAAGAAAAAATCAGAAGATTCCAGTGAGGTATCCTTGGCTAAGGGTCGACATATGAAACGTCCCCTTAGAACAATTTATACACGACTGTGCTTAACCTGACACACAATGTTTTTTAGCGCAACGCAATCTGACTTTCAATAATCCCTACAAAACAATGGGCCTGACTAACTTTAACCTATACCTTTCACAAATCACTTACCTCACAAAAATCTTCGTTACTGGAACTACTGCAATACGGCGAGCGCCACTACTGCCAGCTAAATAAAAGATTCAAACTACTGAAGGCACTAACTACTGATAGGGATAGTTAGCAAATGAAAGATATTAATAGTGAACAAACACTGTATTTACCTTAATATCATCAAAAGTCATAATGTATATATCAGTTCATGACAAATTACAAAACTCCGCCATCTCTCTCCCCACATCCACCACTGCTGGCGGCTCACCTCCAACTGTGCAACGCTACGCGCTGTTCCCCGCTGCCTAACACTACAATGGCAGACAACAATGCAAACTAGCCACAGACTGCACACAGCACAGCCAGTGATTTCATTTTCATACAGAGACCGCTATGTGGCGGCGGCATTACCAATATAAAAATCTAAACAGCCTACTTACATAAAGAAAACATAAACAGCCTACTTACAACTTCTTCTCTTAAAAAAAATTGTACATAAAATTCATTCTTGCTGTCCATTCTTCATCTAACAGATATAATCACAAGTCTACACAGCACTAGAAAATACGTCCATCATCTACCAAACTTCAACTAGAATGTATCAGACTGCGCAGAGGCAAATACTGTGCCACGAAAAGACCAATGATTGTTTAACAGTAATGTTACATGCTGTCTTTCTCATGTGCGCATCGATGACAAACAAAAACCAAATGACGTAACAACCTTACATATCCGCCATCTTACCCCAGCAGAATTTTGTACGAGGGTCATTTCAAATAGGAATGGGACGAGGACAAAATTCTAAACGCTATGGATAGGAACATACAAAACATATTACAAATACAAAGAGAAGAATAATTTTACAAGAATATGACTTAAAGAACTATAAGTAAAAAACTTATACCAACTCCAAGAACATGTGAGTGGTTAACCACCACTGGTTCAATTTTTTATGATGTCTATGAGAACGTTCTGCTCTGGGCTATTTTTAAAGTTCATATGTCACATTATGTACTGGTGATTTACACTGTTTTACTAGCACGCAAGAAGTACGTTAGAGTGTCTGTATGACACAAGGCCTAAATTTCTGAAGCACAGTTACGTACGGTAATTTTAATTTGCAGGGTGAAAGTAGTAGAAGAGTGTCCTTGTCACGAACGACCGAACTTTTTTATCTCGTTGCAATAATGACATTGTTGTGGGCATTTATGTGGAAGCAGACTCAGCGAGACTAAGCACAGTTCTCAGCTGACAACCCCACACACGCACGAACAGTAAAATGTCATAGTATCTGCTTGAAGCAGTCTGTAGATCCATCGATAACTTCCAAGCCATCTTGTAGTATCGAAGAGCTCCTTATGAAAGTCAGTTGCAGCTTGTATCAGTGAAGTGTATCATTATGTGACACACAATATTTCAATATATAATCGATAGACATATTTCTTCTGCCCTGGCAAGTCTCAGTCATTTGTGATGAATTTACAATTTGTCACATTTACAATATATAATTATATTAAGACAGCAATACTAAGATTTTACATAGTTGTATACATGGAATACACATGTAATGCAATGATAAAAACCGATTTCTATGTCTATATAAAAACTAAGAAAAAATAGCGTAATGGCTTTACAATAATCAATTACAGAAACATCAGACAAATAAATCATGTGAAACAATGTACTGCAATAGGCATGACAGCACTACAGGAAACTATAAATCTACTGGTATAAATAAGTGTGCATACAATCCGTAACAAAATACACAGAAATATATGGAGCCTCGTAATGGTCGCCAGTGGCCAAAAACACAAACTGATGGCTGCTACCTATAAAAAAATACGTCGTAAGTGCATTGAAGAAAATTCAATCAATTGCGCACTGCCATTTTTGCATCTTCGTCACAGTCAATACACTATCTTTCCCACGCTGTCAATCTGGCATCCAGGTTTCTATTATGAAACACAGTACAAAACTCCACAGCAACGAGGTGCGTGGAGAAGGTGGGCACTGGATTTTCTAGAACGAAACCTTGGAATGAAATCTGAATCTGTGGTGTCGGTCTGTCTTCGTTGGCGACTGCAGGACTAGTCTGGCGCCTCATGATCATTGGAGGACAGAGGAGAGGCAACCAGGTTCCAACGCACCACTCAGGAGTGCATTCCCACCACATCAGCTGGGAGGTAGGACAATTCTATTGAGGGCCGGTACCACGTAAGTATGTAAGACATCTCTCATCGCAGTCGGGGTAGTTTGAGGGCTGTGAAACTTTTGGTAGAGGGTCGTTCAACCTACTGTTCGACCCTAAGTCGACATTTCGACGACGGGTTTGTCTTTTAAGAGCATAATGCTCGAACACACCAGAGTCCATGGCCTAAATTCCTTCCTCCAGAAGGCAAGAAGCGAATGAATGGGTTGAATTGCGGTACCTGCTGACTTAATCATAGGCGCCCTCTTCACATACAGAATGTCTTCAGAGGGACCGCCATAGAAGAATTTGGGAGATCTGACCAGCAACGACTGGAACACCTTGCGAGCCGCATACTAAGAAGAGTCCAAACATGTCACTATGTACATAGTGGAGAAAATGATACCCAGAAGTAGGCTTTGACATCACAGATGCACAGAGCCGAGTTTTTTCGAACAGACTATCTTTGATTTTTGTGTTGATTCTATTTAACAATATTTCTTTTAGTTTCATAAGAATAATTGCGTAAGCTCCTGTATCGATTATTTACAACTGTTCATGCAAAATAGTGAACACATTTTATGCCCTGAAATGATGATGATGTTTGGTTTTGTGGGCGCTCAACTGCGTGGTTATCAGCGCCCGTACAATTTCCCAACCTTCGCTCAGTCCAATTTCGCCACTTTCCTGGATGATGATGAAATGATGAGGACAACACAAACACCCAGTCATCTCGAGGCAGGTGAAAATCCCTGTCCCCGCCGGGAATCGAACCCGGGACCCCGTGCTCGGGAAGCGAGAACGCTACCGCGAGACCACGAGCGGCGGACTGCCCTGAAATCTCTCCCCAGACAGTGGATGTGACCCCATGATAATGCGATCTGACCTTTTGACTGGTGGTGTTAGGTGACAAGATCATGCAAAGCGCAACGAAAAGCGGCAAAGTCACTCGGAAGTAACACAACTGAGTACACACGTACATACGAGGGTGAGTGAAATGAAAACCTAAAATTTGTAATAACAAATCGAAATTTCGCGCCGTTATCGTGTAAGTTGGTAAGCGTGCTACAAATAGCGTTCTGTTATTCGGTTTTTGCGTAGTGAAGGTGTGAGACCTATTGAAATACATCGGCGAATGAAGGTTCAGTACGGTGATGCATGTTTGTCACAGCAACAAGTCTACGAATGGAGAAGGAAGTTCGCAAATGGTGTGACTTCAGTGGAAGATGCTCCTCGTCCAGGTCAATCACTAAGAGTTGTGAGTCCACAGAACATTGCATCAGTTGAAGCCTTAGTGAAGGAACACTGCCCAGTGACACTGCAGCAAAGCATGCACGTTTACAGATTAGTCATGGGTCAGCACACCACATTGTGCAGGAAATGCTCCAGTTTCACAAAGTGTCTGCAAGATGGGTGCCACGGCAGCTGACCCCTGAAATGAGAGAACGACGTGTTGATGCTTGTGAAGAGCTCCTTCGGCGCTTTGAACAAGGTGATGGCTCCCTTGCAAGAATCGTTACTGGGGACGAAACTTGGGTTCACTTCCACCAACCGGAAACGAAGAGAGCGAGCAAGGCATGTCGCCATTCCTCATCACCAAAACTAAAGAAGTTTCGAACAGAACCATCAGCACGGAAGGTTATGCTGACTCTCTTTTGGGACGAAAAAGACGTCATTTTGGAGCATTACATGCCTAGAGGGACCACTGTCACCAGTGCATCATACACAGATCTCCTAAAAAATCATCTGCGGCCTGCAATCAAATCAAAGCGATTTGGATTGCTGTCAGTAGTTGTCCTTTTGCAACATCACAGTGCAAGGCCCCACACTGCCCGTACAACAGTTGCAACAATCACAGACCTGCATTTTGAGTGTCTTCCTCATCCACCATACTCAACAGACCTTGCCCCAAGTGATTTCCATATGTTTGCACCACTCAAAGACGCAACGGGAGGAAAGAAGTTCCGTTCTGGTGAAGAGGTGCGCCACGCGGTGCATGAGTGGTTGCGCGGACTACCAAAAGAATTTTTCTAAAGGAATTTTCTAAAGGAAATTATTTTTCTCTTTGTATATGTAATATGTTTTGTATGTTCCTATCCATAGTGTTTAGAATTTTGTCCTCGTCCCATTCCTATTTGAAATGACCCTCGTACAAAATTCTGCTGGGGTAAGATGGAGGATATGTAAGGTTGTCACGTCATTTGATTTTTGTTTGTCATCGATGCGCACATGAGAAAGACAGCAGGTAACATTACTGTTAAACAATCATTGGTCTTTTCGTGGCACAGTATTTACCTCTGCACAGTCTGATACATTCTACACTCCTGGAAATGGAAAAAAGAACACATTGACACCGGTGTGTCAGACCCACCATACTTGCTCCGGACACTGCGAGAGGGCTGTACAAGCAATGATCACACGCACGGCACAGCGGACACACCAGGAACCGCAGTGTTGGCAGTCGAATGGCGCTAGCTGCGCAGTATTTGTGCACCGCCGCCGTCAGTGTCAGCCAGTTTGCCGTGGCATACGGAGCTCCATCGCAGTCTTTAACACTGGTAGCATGCCGCGACAGCGTGGACGTGAACCGTATGTGCAGTTGACGGACTTTGAGCGAGGGCGTATAGTGGGCATGCGGGAGGCCGGGTGGACGTACCGCCGAATTGCTCAACACGTGGGGCGTGAGGTCTCCACAGTACATCGATGTTGTCGCCAGTGGTCGGCGGAAGGTGCACGTGCCCGTCGACCTGGGACCGGACCGCAGCGACGCACGGATGCACGCCAAGACCGTAGGATCCTACGCAGTGCCGTAGGGGACCGCACCGCCACTTCCCAGCAAATTAGGGACACTGTTGCTCCTGGGGTATCGGCGAGGACCATTCGCAACCGTCTCCATGAAGCTGGGCTACGGTCCCGCACACCGTTAGGCCGTCTTCCGCTCACGCCCCAACATCGTGCAGCCCGCCTCCAGTGGTGTCGCGACAGGCGTGAATGGAGGGACGAATGGAGACGTGTCGTCTTCAGCGATGAGAGTCGCTTCTGCCTTGGTGCCAATGATGGTCGTATGCGTGTTTTGGCGCCGTGCAGGCGAGCGCCACAATCAGGACTGCATACGACCGAGGCACACAGGGCCAACACCCGGCATCATGGTGTGGGGAGCGATCTCCTACACTGGCCGTACACCACTGGTGATCGTCGAGGGGACACTGAATAGTGCACGGTACATCCAAACCGTCATCGAACCCATCGTTCTACCATTCCTAGACCGGCAAGGGAACTTGCTGTTCCAACAGGACAATGCACGTCTGCATGTATCCCGTGCCACCCAACGTGCTCTAGAAGGTGTAAGTCAACTATCCTGGCCAGCAAGATCTCCGGATCTGTCCCCCATTGAGCATGTTTGGGACTGGATGAAGCGTCGTCTCACGCGGTCTGCACGTCCAGCACGAACGCTGGTCCAACTGAGGCGCCAGGTGGAAATGGCATGGCAAGCCGTTCCACAGGACTACATCCAGCATCTCTACGATCGTCTCCATGGGAGAATAGCAGCCTGCATTGCTGCGAAAGGTGGATATACACTGTACTAGTGCCGACATTGTGCTTGCTCTGTTGCCTGTGTCTATGTGCCTGTGGTTCTGTCAGTGTGATCATGTGATGTATCTGACCCCAGGAATGTGTCAATAAAGTTTCCCCTTCCTGGGACAATGAATTCACGGTGTTCTTATTTCAATTTCCAGGAGTGTAGTTGAAGTTTGGTAGATGATGGACGTATTTTCTAGTGCTGTGTAGACTTGTGATTATATCTGTTAGATGAAGAATGGACAGCAAGAATGAATATTATGTACAATTTTTTAAAGAGAAGAAGTTTGAGATAAGAGTGGAACATGCCGCTTCTAACTTGTCAAAATGATTATTGTGAAACATTTAACTTGCTTAGAACTGAGAGAAAGAGCACCTCACTTCCCTGAACCATGGAGTAGCATATTAATCAATTGAGCTGTTTGATTTTTATAGATATTCTCTGTTAACTATGTACTTTTTTTAAAAGCATTGTTCACTTTTTTAAGCTTAGTACAGTTCAGACTAATGTTATGTCTAAAAATCACGCGAAGTATAACCCAGTCTTTTTGAATATATATGTCATTCTAAAATCGTAATCTTGGAACAACATTTCATAAGTATAGCTGCTCTCCCCACCACTCTGTTAATCATTATGTATTACACAAGAAACAGTTTGAATATGTATTTAGTAACAGAAAGCTAGCTTAGCCTCTGACGCCGGCCGGGGTGGCGCTACAGTCTGGAACAGCGCGACCGCTACGGTCGCAGGTTTGAATCCTGCCTCGGGCATGGATGTGTGTGATGTCCTTAGGTTAGTTAGGTTTAATTAGTTCTAAGTTCTAGGCGACTGATGACCTAAGAAGTTAAGTCGCATAGTGCTCAGAGCCATTTGAACCATTTGTCTTCCTAAGACACGCAGAAAAAGCGACTATATATATTTCGGCAAACGTTAGCGCGCCGAAGGGCACGTATTTTTTTGTTTCGTTAATGTTTTTGGAGCTGGTATAAACGGAGATATTGAAGAAAGTGCGTTTTTTTAAACAGAACCGCGTTCTTTTTTATAACTGCAATCGATAGCTCTCGAGAAGACAGTTACAATGATATAGCGTTTGTTAATGTTGATGTTGAAACCTGTCGTAAGAAAAAAACTCGACAAAAGTCGTAGATTGTGAGAGCACGGTGAACGGAAACGGCATTTGAGGTGCAAACACTTCCAAGCGTCTCGGACCAGGCTGCATAGTTGTGTACCGTTAGGGCAGGTCTGGGCTACGAGAATAAAGCTTTGTTTCCTGTCGAACTAACTTACGACGTAGATGCATGTTCACCTGCGAATGTTGTATATGAAAATATGACAGAGGCTAGAATCCAGCGCAACACAAAGGGCTTAGGAAAACTATTTCACATTTCTGTATCTTTCCGGATTTACGTGAGCTGAAACAGAAAAATCATTCGTTAATTCTTCAAAAATAAGAGGTCTTATACGCTACAAACAGCAACTACTGTATTAAATGTATAAATGATTGAAGGAAGATTTGACCTATCTCTTCCTGTAAGTGGCTGTATACTCCTCAGGGGATAAAATACATGCTGTTGGACAACTGTCTCTACCTACACTGCTGTAAATTATATCATATAGGATACATTCGCTGAACTAAACATTTTATTATAAATACTTTGGTGACCATCTGTACGCCGCAAAATAAATAGTTTTCTTAACGGAACGCTGCTTCACCTTTAAAGTAAGCGCGCAATGACAATGTTACCAGCTACCTGCAATACACGCTGTCGACTTATTTAACACTGCAATGCAATTTCGCACACACGTAAATGAAATAAACAGTTTACTAACAATGATTTGGTAACCACCCAAATCACATAACATAAATTTCGTCATCCAAGAAATAACTTTATCCTTTATTTAACCATGTGTTCAGACTGTTCACCATGGCCTGAGAGACACATTTCTATGGCCGTTCGGAAAACGATGAATAGATGTAATTACAGTGGATGATGTGGTAGAGCATCCACTGGCGATTCGACGACATGTATCGTCTGGCGTATTTGGGGCTTTGTCATAGACTGCATCTTTGAGTGCTCCCCAAAGAAACAAGAGAAGTCAAATCGCGGGACCTCGAAGGCCAGCCGCGCTGAGTGGCCGCGCGGTTTGAGGCGCTGTGTCACGGATTGTGTGGCCCCTCCCGCTGGAGGTTCTTGTCCTCCCTCGGGCGTGGGTGTGAGTGTTGTTCTTAGCGTAAGCTAGTTTAAGTTAGTTGAAGTAGTGTGTAAGTCTAGGGATCGATGATCTCAGCAGTTTGGTCCCCTAGGAATTCACACGTAGAATTTGGTCGAAGGCCGTTTGACAACAGAATTTCGTCCTATTCAACGTCCAGGAAAGTTCTCATTCAGTATTTACCTTGCAGCGCGTAACGAGCGAGCTGGACAACCGTCGTGTTGAAGGCATGTACGATGTCGAATATCCAGTGGTACCTCTTCTAGAGGAACGAGCTGAATGTTCGTCAGAAAACGTGCTTACGAATGTCCACTTAGAACGCCTGCGTTGATATGAAGTCCCACAATGTAATTTCCTATGATGCTGCAACACACGTTTACACTCCTCGGCCGTTCATGTTGCACCTGATGAAGCCAGTGTAGGTTTTCGGGTGCCCAGTAATCCATGTTATGCAAATTTACATTAGCGTGTGAGCCGTACTGTCTCGACAGGATGTGATACGTCTTCCGCATTGCATCCTTGCCTCTAGCGGAGGGCGAGCCGTTTTGACGTAAACAGGTTTCTGTGTGAGAAGGGAATCGGGCGGCGACAAGCGGCGGAGCATCAAGTGGTCTTCAACGCGGCGTGTTGTGATTGGAGCCGTGTGATTTCTCTATCGGACCACTGGAGTTCAGTATTCAGCCTGGAGCCGCGTGTCCGAGAATAAGTTTTCATCCAGGTGGCTCTGGAAGACGCGAGGTGGCCAAAATTATTCCTTCTGCGGAAGCCCGTGGTTGTGGGGCCTTGGTTAAGATGGGAACGTGGCATCTTCGAACTATGGTGAGCTACCTCAGCTGTATTGAATGAATTTGGAGACAGTGTGAGGTTCGCAGAATGTTCCTTTCTGTTGACTTCCCCAGTGCGTCACCGTCTTCTTATGCGCCTTAGGTTGGTTGGTTGGTTGGGGAAGGAGACCAGACAGCGTGGTCATCGGTCTCATCGAATTAGGGAAGGATGGGGAAGGAAGTCGGCCGTGCCCTTTCAGCGGAATCATCCCGGCATTTGCCTGGAGTGATTTAGGGAAATCACGGAAAACCTAAATCAGGATGGCCGGACGCGGGGTTGAACCGTCGTCCTCCCGAATGCGAGTCCAGTGTCTAACCACTGCGCCACCTCGCTCGGTAGATGCGCCTTACCCGCCTTCGTAGCTATTAGAAATCTGAAAATACAGTCTTAGATTTCCTGTTTAAGCACCATCGTGAGAACGCCGGGTGCGAGTTCAAGAGGCATGCATGTGTTTATACCAAATGCTTATTGTACCAATAGTAAATTTGTGATTTTCTGTAAGTAAGACATGGTGTGTTTTTACTTTCTTATGTATGTAAGCTTTGTGGACTTTGGTTTATATTACCTCATTTATTGCTATGAATGGCTTAGATGCTTGCTAGTTAACTTGGTTGATTATGGGAGAAAAGGGTTCGTGCCAATTACATGTTATTTAAGGGAGCTGCAACAAATTTTCTTGCCTGTGTGATGTGCAGTGTTGAAAGTATTGGGTTCCGCAACTGTGATAGTTAACTGCAAAGCTTATTTGTTTTTTAACAAAGATATTTTCATAACCATATACAACATTATGGGTTTCCATTGTTTTTAACAGATTAATGTGCGTCTTTGAGACAGTGTCTTAAAATCTTACTCTAATTGAAGCTCATCTTGGGGAAGTACATATTCACGAAATTCTCTTGTGACTTTTTCGAAGAGATTTGGGATTGCAGCCGGTCGTCGTAATCTTCACACCACGACATTCGAACTGGACATCTCCCATTCGTCTTCGGGTCAGCCATCGAAGACTGACAAAGACGTTTCCACTGAGTCTTACAGAGCGCGCTGACAGTACTGCCGCGCATGCTTAGAGTCACTGTGGCAGAAGGACCACACTACCCAGCGGCAGCGCCCTCGATGGTGGCACTGCAACGCTCACCTGCCTTTGACGTTGCCGCTCGCCGTAGTTATCAGAGTATTCCGGCGTCTTCGTCTTGAGAAAATCTAGGAGATGACGGGATTCCACGCATTATCCAGCTGGTTGCCGCTGTCACGGTTCGTTAGATTTGAAACTTCCTTATTTAAATGAGTGTGGCTGTACTTAAATTGCTGAATGACTGAGACCCACGGTATCCTAGCGCAAGGCAATCTGACAGCTAAAAAAAAAGATAACCTGACTTGAAATAATCAATTAAAAAGAATGGCCCTGACTAAAAAGCAATCCTAGCAATAACCTATACATTTAATTAAGCAGTTCCCTCACAAAAATCTTCATTACGCGAACTACTGCAATACAGCAAGCGTCAATACTGCCAGCTAAATAAAAGATTCTAGCTACTAAACCCACCAACTAATAATAGGCACCTGGTTAGTAAAGGAAAGCTTTTGTTGCAAACCAAATAAAGTATTTTTTTACCTTAATAATGTGACATCCAGTACAAACACGAATATAAATCGTCGTTGACATCCAGTACAAAGATATATATTCATGAACAATTTTCAGTCTCCAAGTCGGATACTTCCAGATCGTTAGACTACGCTAACACTTCAGACCTCTAGCTTCCATCAGTGCTAACGTCTCACATTTAACATCCATCACTGCTGGCTGTTCACCTCCAACTACCCAACAGTACTTCCATCACTGCTGGCGACTGACTTCCAGCTGCCCAACAGTGCTGGCGATTAACTTCCAACAACAGAGATCCAATGGAAAGCGCTACACAGCGCTGCCAACACAGAAACAGCCCACTTACAGATTTTCCGCGATGCGTATTTCAACGTATTCTTTTATAATGGAGTACCAAAACGATGTTGTTGTGACAAAAATTAGTGTTTTTTCATACTCCATTGAATGTCCGTTGGACATACAATGTTCAGCAATTGTAGACTTGCTGGGTTGCAGAACGCGATTGCAACGTTTATGTTCTGTGCAAGGTTGATCCACTGTGCGCGTTGTTTGTCCTATTTACGCCATACCACACTGCAAGGTATTTCGTAAATACCCGCCTTCCGCAATAACAAGTTGTCCTACACTGATCCCATCATTTCCGAAATCTTAGACGGTGGGCGGAAAACAGCTTTCACCTGAAAATTATTAAGGATTCTTGCTATTTTGAAGCAAATATTTCGATCGAAGAGAAGAAAAGCAAGGGGCTTTGCTGGCGCGCTCTCCTCTTTATTCGCTTCCCAGTTCTAGGTTTTAGCTGAGCATGTACTGTTAATTTGCCGGGTCGAGGAGCCATTGTCCCTGAACACTGTCAGTAAATGTCCAAGCTCCTTAGGTAAACTGTCTGCATCCGACACTGTATGGGCCCTGTGTACACGGGTTTTAAGCACACTCGTGGTTTGGGATGGGTGATGGCAACTTGAAGAGTGCAAGTAATAATCAGTGTGAATGGACTTGCAATAAACAGAATGTCCCAGAGTGTCGTCACTCTTCCATCAAATCAAAACATCCAGGAATGGGAGATAACCATCTTTCACTAATTCCATAGTAAATCGAATGTTGTCATGAATTTAGTTGTTGTTGTTTTGGTATTCAGTACAGAGACTGGTGTGATGCAGTTCTCCATGCTACTCTATCCTGTGCAAGCTTCTTCATCTTCCAGTACCTACTGTATCCTTCTCAATCTGCTTAATGCATTCATCCCTTGGTCTCCCTCTACGGAATTTTACCCACCTCGCTGTCCTCCAATACTAAATTGGTGATCCTTTGATGGCTCAGTACGTGTCCTACCAAAGGATCCCTTCTTCTTGTCAAGTTGTGCCACAAATTTCTCTTCTCCCTATTTCTATTCAATGCCTCTTCATTAGTTATGTAATCTACCCATCTAATCTTCAGCATTCTTCTGTAGCACCACATTTCGAAAGCTTCTATTCTCTTCTTGACCAAACTATTTTTCGTCCACATTTCACTTCCATACATGGCTACACTCCATACAAATACTTTCAGAAAAGACTTCCTGAGACTTAAATCTATACTCGATGTTAACAAATTTCTCTTCTTCAGAAACGCTTTTCTTGCCATTGCCAGTCTACATTTGATATCCTCTCTACTTCGATCATCCTCAGTTATTTTGCTCCCCAAATATCAAAACTCATCTGCTACTTTGATTGTCTCATTTCCTAATCTAATTCCCTCAGCATCACCCGATTTAATTCGACTACGCTGCACTATCCTCGTTTTACTTTTCTTGATGTTCATCTTGTATCCTCCTTTCAAGACACTGTCCATTCCGTTTAACTGCTCATCCAGGTCCTTTCCTGTCTCTGATAGAGTTACAATGTCATCGGCGAACCTCAAAGTTTTTATTTCTTCTCCATGGATTTTAATTCCTTCTCCGAATTTTTCTTTTGTTTCCTTTACTGCTTGCTCAATATACAGACTGAATAACATCGGGGATAAGCTGTAACCCCGTCTCACTCCCCAATCATTGCTTCCTTTCAGTCCCCTCGACTCTTGTAACTGCCATCTGGTTTCTATACAAATTGTAAATAGACTTTCGCTCCCTGTATTTTACCCATGCCACCTTCAGAATTTGAAAGAGAGAGAGAGAATTAAGATGATGTTAAAACTCGATTAACTTATATTCTCCGTGGGGCCACACTGTGAAAGTTTCATCCTCGTACCTCCAAAAAACAGTTGGTTTAAGAACCACTGATTCAAGTGCTTATTTCCTCAAAAATCTCCATAAAAATTTAGCCAACAAGGGAGATAAGGACTAATTTCCTTCAAAATAGCAAGCACTAATTGGTAAACAGTTTCAGACGTGCATCACTGCTTTTTTTTCCGGCACGCTCTTTTCTCAACCTATTTTATGTTTAACCAAGAATATTTTGAACAGACTGACGGCGTCGCCATGGGCAGCCCCTTGTCTCCCTTGGTGGCTAACTTGTTTTGCGTAACTGATTGTTGGAAGTAGGCGAGGTTGTTGCTTTTTTTTAGTTTATGCTGTTGCAGATCCATTGCCTTCTGAATGGAACCTCGAGCTGTGATTTGAGTTGGGTGTTTGAGAAAGGAACAGCATCAGTATGAATTTAAGTGCGAAACTTTCGGATGATGGGGACGTTTTCGAGTTATCAGGGCGACTGTGGGCGTCGGCGGATGTTCTGGTGCTGGTAACAGCGGAGCTGATTGTGCAGGTGAGCGTCGCCATGAGGAGCACTGCACCGCTTCCCTTTCCAAACACGAGGAAAACTTGAGCTTATTAAAAGACGGTGTTCCTTCACGCCATCAAATTTATCGTACGCAGGCTGGAATTTCACTCTAACTGCAGAGAATAGAGGACCTTGACGCGGTTGCTACCGATCCTAAATTTCAACCCGTTATCAAGCAACTGCATAGCAAATTAATTAGATTATAAATTGTTTTGAGTAAGGTAGAATGGGGAGGCAGACAGGTTGGTGGGGAGGTAATTTCGAGGTCACTGAAACGGAGCCAGAAGTTGGGAGGTGGAGGATGCACAAGTGCCGTTCGCTAAGTTACCTAATCCTTTTTTGCAGGTGTTGTTTGAGGTAGCGCGGCTCAGCGTCGATAACTAGGAGGAACTAAATGCCTTTTTATGTTTTATTGTGAAGTTATAGGAGTAAATTAGTCTTTTCAAAGTACCATGGGAAACTGTCTTCTGGTTACTATTCCCGATACGTAAAGGGTGCTTGGCGGGGATGATAGGGGAGGTCCTTGCCAACAGGAGTTGCGTGCATGCGTAATTAGAGGAGCATCTATCGGTTACAGAATGGCTCTGAGCACTATGGGACTTAACATCTGAGGTCATCAGTCCCCTAGAACTAACCTAAGGACATTACACACATCCATGCCCGAGGCAGGATTCGAACCTGCGACCGTAGCGGTCGCGCGATTCCAGACTGTAGCGCCTAGAACTGCTCGGCCACTCCGGCCGGCATCGGTCAAGAGTTTCGTTTGCAGAACGCCCAAGGACTTACCGTGATTTGGATGATCTTGTCATGCTTGTGGAAGTAGTTAAGAAAGCGGATCAATGACGAGCAGGAGCCAGGGCAGTGGTTTTCATGCATGTGGAGTCCAATCCGGAGGTTTCCTCTTTTAGTAAAAAACGCGCTTAGGGAAACTGCTACCACTGCGGCCAGCCTGGCCGTCTTTCCCAACAGTGATGGGCTGACGTTAAACATGCTCCGAACAGTTGACGTCAGAGGAGCAGACGATGGGGGACTTTCCTCTGTAAGGCATTGAAAGCTGTAACTATTTATCCTCCTCCCTTTTTATGTATTTACGCTAACAATGAGCTGTTTTATTCCTTGGTTGATTCGGATAGTAGTGATTCCTTGATGAGCCAGCAGTGGTACGTTAGGTGTCGCCACATTTTTATGTTTCCGTGTTTGCATTCACTGTGTTTTTCTTGCAGAGCTGTTAATTGTAAAGCGTTTCCTGTATTGGAGTGTATACAGATCCTTTGTTATGCTGGTGGTTTTTTTGCCCTTTAAAGGTTTTGGTCATGAAGAGTCTGAATACTGATCTTTTACTAGGTTGTGATTTTGTCGGAAGGCTGGGCTTGTGTTGAATTATGCACTGGAGAGGTTCTACTTTGGTTTCCATCTGGAGGTGGGGTTTCCTTTGTGTAGTCATCCTAGGCGAGTGGCGCCGTATGGCAACCATCGGAATGTGATCAAAGAAGGGGTTTTGATGTGAGGCAGTTGGAACCTGGGCAGCCTCAGGCTCTCCTTAGGATGTCGTTGACTTCCCTGAAGTGTTACCCGTCGTATAAAGTGTAAGTAGGCTGTTTATGTTTTCTTTATGTAAGTAGGCTGTTTATGTTTTCTTATTGGCAACGTTACGTAGCGCTCTATATGAAAATCACTGGCTGTGCTGTGTGCAGTCTGTGGCTAGTTTGCATTGTTGTCTGCCATTGTAGTGTTGGGCAGCGGCAGCTGGATGTGAACAGCGCGTAGCGTTGCGCAGTTGGAGGTGAGCCGCCAGCAGTGGTGGATGTGGGGAGAGAGATGGCGGAGTTTTGTAATTTGTCATGAACTGCTATATATATTATGATTATTAAGGTACATACAGTGTTTGTTCTCTATTAAAATCTTTCATTTGCTAACTATCCCTATCAGTAGTTAGTGACTTCCGTAGTTTGAATCTTTTATTTAGCTGGCAGTAGTGGCGCTCGCTGTATTGCAGTAGGCTCGCTGTATTGCAGTAGTTCGAGTAACGAAGATTTTTGGTGAGGTAAGTGATTTGTGAAACGTATAGTTTAATGTTAGTCAGGGCCATTCCTTTGTAGGGATTTCTGAAAGTCAGATTGCGTTGCGCTAAAAAAATATTGTGTGTCAGTTTAAGCACAGTCGTGTATAAATGTTCTAAGAGGACGTTTCATATGGCGTGCAATTGCTTTGCCTACTTAAAATTTTTGTCCTTGATGTTTGTGTTAATTGTTTTATGGTGCTGCATTGCCTCGTCCCTTAGTTTAGCATCTGAGCTCAGTAGATTTAAGTTAGCTTAAGAGGGGGTAGCCTCTAAGAGAATGAGTTGCAATGAATTTGAAGAAATGCACTGAGAAGTTATACGAACAAAGTACAGGTAAAGGTAGGATTTTCTTGGAAATAAATAATGAGGTAAGACATATGTGAACAGAATACAGAAAGCATGCTTGGATAGAATTTTTTGGCTGGAGCAAATGTCGAAAGAAGAGGAACGATTGAATGAAGTTTTGGGTTGGACTGCAGTACCAAATGTTACACTGAAAACAAACCCTGTCCTTTCCTTTTGTGTTATCCCACTATGTGTTTGTGTACCCTTGTGTATTTGTTTTCTTCCTGTCTCTGTGTAGTTTCATAGAATTTTTTCTTCTTCTAATACTAAGCTGCATTCACTATGATGAGGAATACTGTTATCCTCAAATATAATTGGCATTAATAATATGTTATTTACCTTGTAAAGATGCTTAGACATGATTTATTCTGTTTTGTTTTAATGCTCATGTGTAAAGTTGATGTTTCAAAAGTTATTCTGATCGTTTCTTCTTCTTCTTCTTCTGCTTTTACGGCCTCATTGGACCACTTCAGTCAATCATTTCTGGTCCTCTTCTTTGGTATTTTCCCCTTCCGAGTGGCCCAGTATCTCTTCATTCGTTCCGATGCTTTTCGTCGTTCCTCATCTGTAAATACCCTTTTCATTGTATGTCGTTTGTCAATTTTTGGTTTAAATCTTATTTCTGTGTCCCTCAACTTCTTTAAATTTGGCGTTTTGTTCTGCAAATCATCCAGAGTTATTTCCAGTTCTTCCATATCCTCTCTTATTTCCTTAAGCCATCCTCCTTGTTGTTTCAAATTCCAGAGTTTCTCAATAATTTTCCTTGATAATCTGGTTTCTGGTGTCCTCAGAATGTGACCACAAAAAGAGATCCTTTTCTTTCGTATAGTATCGGTGATGGGCTCCAGTTCCCTGTATACCACTTCATTTGGAACTATCCGCCATTGCCCAGCTTTTTGATATTTCTTATTTATGCATGTTCTAGCAATTCTTCTCTCTACTTTTAAAATTTTGTCAATTCTGTTTTTCTGGGTGACTTTAAAAAGAGTTTCACTTCCGTATGTAACCTCTGGTTGAACCACCGTCTTGTAATGTTTTAATTTTGTTTTAATTGATAGACATTTTTTATTGTACGTAGACCATGTTAGTTTTTGAGCTTTTATCATTTTATTAGTTCTTGCTCGCCATGCAGGTTTCTCATCCAATTTATGTGTTATAATTTCACCCAGGTATTTAAATTGTTTCACTATTTTAATTTCCCTATTGTTCACTGTGATGTGATCTATTACAAGTGGATCCGTTACCATTATTTCAGTCTTTTCAAATGGAGTCCTAATTTTTGTGCTATATTTTGTAAGCTTGTTATTTGTTTCGTGGCTTCCTGAATATTATTAGCTAGTAATGCTAGGTCATCAGCAAATCCCAAGCAATTTAGGTTTATTTTATCTTTCTTAGTTCCAATTTTAATATTCATAGGATTTTCCTTGTACCATTCTCTCATTACATATTCAAGAGCACAATTGAATAACAATGGTGATAAACAATCTCCCTGTCTCAGCCCTGTTTTAATCGTAAATGGTTCAGATATTTCTCCTCTAAATTTTACTTTGGATTTGGTGTTTGTTAAGGTTAACTGTATCATTTTTATTAATTTAGGATGAAGTCCAAAATTCCTTAATATTTTCATCATTGAAGTTCTATGGATGCAATCATATGCCTTTTTGAAATCTACAAAGGTTATGACTAGTTGTTTTTGCCTTCTTTTGTAGATATCCATAACTAACTTCAAAGTGATTATCTGTTCTGGGCAGCTTCTCCAGGATCTAAATCCTCCTTGATATTCTCCCAGTTCCAGTTCTAGTTGATCTTTACAGCGGTTGTATAGTATTCTTGCCATGATCTTATACGTGCAGTCCAAAAGGGAAATTCCTCTATAGTTGTCTGGATTTGATTTTTCTCCTTTCTTATGTAATGGATGTATTATAGCAGTAGTCCAATTTTCTGGTAATTTCTCTTCATTCCAGATTTTTGCTATGCATTGGTGTAATGCTATCTTTACTGGTTCTGCTGCATATTTCCAAAGTTCCGCAAACGTTTGATCTTCTCCACTTGCTTTGTAGTTTTTGAATTCTTTCAAAGCTCCGTAGACCTCATTAATTGTAGGTGGATTTATATTTTCTGCTGGTGTTTTAATTGGGGTTTCTGTGTTTATCTGAAGAAGTTCTGGGGGATCTTCACAATTTAGTAACTTGTTAAATGTTTCTGCTAGAATTTCTGTATTTTTACTATTGCTATGGGCTAGGTTATTATCTTTATCTTTTAACATTAATGTTGGAGGATCATATCTTTGTAATTGTCTTCCAAATATTTTGTAATAGTCTCTTGAGTTTGTTTTTTCACTATTTGTTTCTATCATTAGAAGTATATCTTTTTGGTACTGACGTTTAACTCTCCTTATTATTTTTTGTGTTGTCTTCCTTTGTTTTGTGAGTTCCAAATATGATTTTTCTGTTTTTTCATTTTGATGCCTTAACCAGGCTTGGTGTCGATCCAACACTGCTTCATCACATTCATCGTTCCACCACTGGTGTTTTTTCCTTGGATTTATAGGGGCAACTTTTTCAGCTATTTGTTTCAATTTGGGAATTATTTCTTCCAGATCATCTGTTATTTTTATATCCCTGGTTTGTGCTTCATAATCCTCATTTTGTATCAGATTATGAGGGTCATAGGTTCTATTCTTCTTCTGGTGGGATTTTGTCTTTGCTAATAGGGTTAATTTAATTTTAATTTTTATCATGTAATGATCTGATCTGGTATCTGTCCCTCTCAGTACTTTCACATTGTAAATTTCCTTGTGGTAATTCTTGTCCATGCAGACATGGTCCAGTTGCCATTCTCCTTTTTTCCAGTCTGGATGTGTCCAAGTTTTTAGTTTACTTGGTCTTCTCTTAAAATACGTCGACTTTGAGATCATGTCATGGTTTCTGCAAAATTCCACTAGTCTTATGCCATTTTTGTTTGTTCTTCTTTGTGCTGTCCATTTCCCTATTATGTCTCTATATCTCTTTTCCCTTCCTAACTGGGCATTGAAGTCTCCAATTAAAATTTTGATGTGATTTTTATTAATGTTATTCATCGTTTGATCTAAGAGCTCCCAAAATTTTTCTACCTCTTCTCTGTGTTCTTTTTTATTATTTTTATCATTTGTCGGGGCATGGGCATTTGTTATTGTGTACATTTTATTTGTAGCTTTTAGAGTTAATGTTGAGAGCCTGGGAGGTTGTGCTTTGAATTCTATTATGGACTCTATTATTTTCAGACTCACCACGAATCCTGTTCCAAATTGTGGACACTGTTTCATGACTCTTTTCCCTGGTATTCCCTTATAGATCCTATATTCTGATCGTTTATATATTTACTTATGTCATAATTCCTGTAACACTGATGTATATGTCTATTTCTATTCTTTTGTAAAGCCTGTTTTACTACAAATGTTATATGTATTGTTATGTTTTTAATGATGTATTTTGTTCCTTTGTAATTGTATTCTTATGTTATAAAATTGTAATTGATACCAGTTCATCATATTATTAACTTGTTAGTTACATTTCACTGCACACTTTTCTGTTGGTCATAGTATATGGACAATATGTGAGAAGTTGGGACTGTTAGTGTTTGCACGTGTGTTAATAATTCAGCAAGGGACTGGATAACAGCATTGCTGGTTCTAAGGACAATTCCAAAAACTTTGTGAGTGCACAAGTGGTGGTTATGGACTTGCTATATTCTCCGCAAGACTCTTCGATGGTGATTGTGCACCCGCACAGTCGCAACAGATGGCTGCTGGCCATCTCTACCAGGACTACAGTGGGCCTGTCCACACTTTCTACGAGGACTGCAGTGGGTCTGCACCTCTGGTGGCCCACCAACACCACAATCTCTACCAGGACTACAGTGGGCCTGTACACACTTTCTACGAGGACTGCAGTGGGTCTGCACCTCTGGTGGCCCACCAATACCACAATCTCTACCAGGACTACAGTGGGCCTGTCCACACTTTCTACGAGGACTGCAGTGGGTCTACACCTCTGATGACCCACCAATACCATTATCTCTACAAGGACTGCAGTGGGTCTGCATCTCTGGTGGCCCACCAATACCACAATCTCTACCAGGACTACAGTGGGTCTACTCTGTGATGACCTACCTACCACTATTCATCAACTTCGACTGACTCTGCTGTGGGTTTGCTCTGTTGTGGCCCATTACCTGTCAGCATGTCAAGAGTCAGCACTGTCTTTCTGTTGGAAGGACAACACTACTTCTTCAACACTGCATGGACATCCACTACTTCTGTGTGCATTGTCTTTTACTGCTCAGACTTTGATAAAAGAAACGGCAGTTTTACTGTGATGAATGATCAGGACTGTCTTTATGGACTGTGAGAAAATTTTAGCTTTTGACCACCATTGTATTAATAAGTCTGTGCATTTGATATCTTTGTTACTGTAATTATGAAAAATTTTATCAAATCATTATTGGCCACTGGCCAAAACAATTTGTAAAATGTTTTGTGGGGAGCATGGGGGCTATGTAAGTAGGCTGTTTATGTTTTCTTTATGTAAGTAGGCTGTTTATGTTTTCTTTATGTAAGTAGGCTGTTTATGTTTTCTTATTGGCAACGTTACGTAGCGCTCTATATGAAAATCACTGGCTGTGCTGTGTGCAGTCTGTGGCTAGTTTGCATTGTTGTCTGCCATTGTAGTGTTGGGCAGCGGCAGCTGGATGTGAACAGCGCGTAGCGTTGCGCAGTTGGAGGTGAGCCGCCAGCAGTGGTGGATGTGGGGAGAGAGATGGCGGAGTTTTGTAATTTGTCATGAACTGCTATATATATTATGATTATTAAGGTAAATACAGTGTTTGTTCTCTATTAAAATCTTTCATTTGCTAACTATCCTTATCAGTAGTTAGTGACTTCCGTAATTTGAATCTTTTATTTAGCTGGCAGTAGTGGCGCTCGCTGTATTGCAGTAGGCTCGCTGTATTGCAGTAGTTCGAGTAACGAAGATTTTTGGTGAGGTAAGTGATTTGTGAAACGTATAGGTTAATGTTAGTCAGGGCCATTCCTTTGTAGGGATTTCTGAAAGTCAGATTGCGTTGCGCTAAAGAAATATTGTGTGTCAGTTTAAGCACAGTCGTGTATAAATGTTCTAAGGGGACGTTCATAAAAGTACAAGATTTTGCTGTCTTTTCAGGTTCCAGTTAGGCAGTAGCTTTATCGATTGTCGCTCCTAGAATGAAAGTATAGCAAAAGTTGATGAATAAGATGCTCACAGAAGCCATTATATGGCCATCTACGTTGCCATATACCTCACCAATATTCCTAATTCCGAAAGAAAAATGAAGGGGGGCTTTAGAGCAGTTATCGAGTTTTGAACACAAGATGATCTTGGAATCTGTATCCCTTCCTGATTTGCATGGGTATTTCTCATGGTTTTCAGGAGCCAGTTAGTATTCGGCCATTGATCTTAATCAGATGTATTATCAAATTCCCTTAGCTGAGGCGGAATCCAAGCCAGGTTCCATTCAGGTTATCCACTGGAGCAGTGGATGTATCAAGGTTACTTGATTCGGCGTTAGTATTAAGTTAAAATATGTCTATAATTATTTGGATGATCATGTTGTTTATCATCACAACTTTGATGATCATGTTCAGCACCTGAATTTGGTTTTGGGACGTCTGAAGGGAGCTTGAAGGGAGATTTCCTTTCTTCGACGTTTGATTTCAGTGGGTGGTATTAGAATAGATCAGTCAAGGACCCGGGCCATTTATAGCTTTCGTCCTCCCAAAACTAAGAAACGTGTGGCATGATTTGTTGGGATAACCAACTATTTCTGGCAACTGGTATCCAAGTTTGACGAATTACTGGCTCCTCTGAATCTTTTGCTCAAGAAAAGAGAGCCCTTTGTGTGGACGGACAGTCGGCAAGCTGCCTTTGACTCTCTTAAGGTGGCGTTAAGTAATGTTCCCGTTTTGACCGTGCCTGATTTTAACTTGCCCTTCGAAGTTCTGACTGACGCCTCCAACTTTAGGGTGGCTGTCGTTCTTCCTCAGGAGCAAGAAGAGCGAAGGCCATTGGCCGACGTTTCCCGATGTTTATTGGTGTCAGAGAGAAAATGTTCTACTTATGAATTGGAGGTGCTTGCTGTTCTTTTCACCCTCGAAAGGTTTAAATACTATTTGGAACATCGAGAGTTCGCGCTAGAGACCGACAACGAGGCTCTAAGTTGGGTTCTGACTTGTCCTCTAAAACTGAATGCACAGCGCGATGGGCAGTTAGGGTTTGCGCGTTTCGGTTTAACGCGTGCCATTTAAAAGCGTTGTAGCCAGTGCCCTGTGTCGCACGTTTGAGGAGCAAGGAGAAGAGCTCTCTAGGTATCGCTGAGCCAGTAGAGCAGCAGGTTAGTTTTGTTCTTACAGATATTCCAGCGTTATTTGGTGATATGGTAGGGTATCAAGTGGAGGACCTCGAGCTGGAACGTTTCAGAGAACAATTAGCGTCTGACCAGCCGGTTCCTGGGTATGAGCTGTGGAGGAACATTTGTGTCGTAGTGCAGGTGACGGACAGGTGGCAAAGATCTGCCTTCCGGCCTTGTTGATCCCGGCGGTACTTAAATACTATCATAGTTCAGTGGCCGGAGGCTACCCAGGTCTTCATAAAACTATCCAGAAAATACGGGAATTCCTTACCTGGGATACATTGTGTCGAGATGTTAGGAGGATAGTTACTCTGTGTCAGGACTGAGACATGGTCAGACCAAGTCCAAAGGGCGAAGGAGGCTATTTAAATCCACTCGAGCCGAGCCCCCCACGGAACGCCTCTTTATTGATTACGTCGATACTATGCCTCGTAGCCAGGGTGGGTATCGATATGGTTTAGTTGTCACTGATGGGTTTACAGGGTTTAACTGGTTTTTGCTTAGTAGGGGTGTTACGGCTGCACAGAGTGTTAGCCATTTGAGTACTTGCGGTTAGTGATAATGCTTCTGCAATTACTTCTAGAGATTTTCATAACTTTTGTTTCCCTTCTGGAGTTAAACGTGCCACCCTAAGCCCTATTATTCCCAGTTTAAGTCACGGAACGGGTCAATCGTAATTTTAAAAATCCTCGCTTATTGCCTTCCACTAAGAGGCTCAAACTAGTTGGTTCCGTACCTTGCCCTCGTTGAATTTCGCCTTTAGTACCGCTAGGAAAAAGACCCATCGGACTACTCCCGCTTTGTTTATGTTATCTTATCCCCTTAATTCTGCCTTGGCTATCCTGTGGCGCATACAAGGTCTGTTGCCCGACAACCCCACCATCGAGTCTATCAAGGATGCCTGGTGAGGGGCCACGGCTAACATTAAGCGCGTCCATAGCGGGGAAGCGGCGCGGTTCAACAAGGGCCGTCGTACAGGAAACATTCAAATCGTGGATGTTGTCTTAGTAAAAAATTTTTGGGGCATGGATTCACGCTGTAAGAGTCCTATCAAGTTGTCTCCCCATTTTCGGGGAGCGTATATAATAGTGGAAGTTCCCGCTCCAGTCACAATCAGAGCCAAAAGGCCATCTGAGTCAAGTCAAACGAAGTCAGAAATAGCTAAAGGATTTTTCCAACCTGGAGTGAGCCACACCGCCTCAATAGGTCTTGGAGCATCTTCCGCATGCCACCTTTGCCTCGAGCAGAGGGCGAGTCGTTTTGAGATAAAACAAGTTTATGTGTGAGAAGGGAGTCGGATGGCGGCAGGCGGCGGAGCTGGAAGGCTTTTCAGGCGCGGCGTGTTGTGATTCGAGCCGTGCGATTCCTGTATCCGACGACTGGACTTCAGTATTCTGCCTGAAGCCGCGAGTCCGAGAATAAGTTTTCATCCAGGCGGTTCCGGAGGACGTGAGGTGGCCAAACTTATTCCGACTGCGGAAGTCCGTGGTTGTGGGGCCTTTCTTAAGATGGGAACGTGGCGTCTTCGAACTATGCTGAGCTACCTTACCTGTATTGAATGAATTTGGAGACAGTGTGAGGTTCGCAGAATGTTCTTTTCTGTTGTCTTCCCCAGTGCGTCGCCGTCTTCTTATGCGTCTCACCCGCTTTCGCAGTTATTAGAACTCTGTAAACACAGCCTCAGTCTTCCTGTTTGTTTAAGCCCCGTCGTGAGTATGCTGGTTGCTAGTTCAAGAGGCATCCACATATTTATACCAACTGCTTATTGTACCAACAGTAAATCTGTGGTTTTCTATAACTAAGACATGCTTTGTTTTTACCTTCTTATGTATGTAAGCTTTGTGGACTTTGGTTTATGTTACCTCATTTATTGCTATGAATGGCTTACATACTTGCTAGTTAACTTGTTAATTATGGGAGAAAAGGATTCGTGCCAATTGCTTGATATTTAAGGTACCGACTGCCAATGTAATCGAAATTCGTTTGTCAACTGTGTGCATCCAGTCGAATCTTATTTATTTTCGGTACCTCGTGGGAGCCCCTTTCTACAGTTGCGCCATCAGGCCTTGTTTTGAAACTGAATTGCTGTTGGCGGGCGAATATTTTTATCTCCTTGTCGAGATATTGGTGTATGTTCAATAATAAGGCCCGACTGCTTTTTGCAATTAAAATTAGAGGGCTTTGTTTCTGCCCCTTTATAGGTATGTGGGTGTGTAATTACTTGTCTTAACCGTACTGTGTTCAGTTTCATGATTAAGAGGTTAAAGATCCTTTATGATTTAATTATTTATTGAACTTAAATATTCTTTTCTTTCCAGGCAATACTAGCAGTTGCTAGCGCCCTGTGCGGATTTGTCTCGATAATACGGGACGTGTCTGTATCTGATTTACGCTTCTGTATCTCTCAAATGATACAGAGCTTGTTTCGCCACAGACTGTAAATTTTAAGGCTATTATTGTAATAAGTTTTCATTTCTTTGGTGAGTGGTGTTGTGGAACATTTGTGATACCAAGCGAATTTTAAATCAGTAAACTGTCTCTCAGAAAATACGATAAGGTAAATTGTTTGTGACACAAATTCTTGTTGTAGCTGTCGTGTAGAATCATAGATACTATACAAAATATTTTGCATCGTTCTACTGTCACATAACCTTGTAAGAAATATCTCCTAATAATTACGTGGTATCTAATTATAGGAACTGAAACTTAATTCTCAAGGGACTGCAACAAATTTTCTTGCCTGTGTGACGTGCATTGTTGTAAGTATTGGCTCCCATAACTGTGACTGTTAACTACAAAGCTTGTTTGTTATCTTTGAACATAGATACTTTCATAACCATATATATCATTTTGGGCTTCCTATGTTTTTAACAGTATAATGTGGGTCAGTGTGACAGTGTCCTGAAGTTTTACTTGACTGTAAAGTAGACACTACAGCACATGTTGGGGAAGTACATGTTCACGATATTCTCTTGACACTTTTTGTTCGTCTTAACGTTTTTGTAAATTAATTGTTGAAAGCCTAGAAGTAAAGTTTTTTAATTGGTCTGATTGATCCTTTAAACACAAAATGCTAAATATTTAGGTCTCGAATGTTGTTCAATCGTTTCTTGGGATGAAGCCTTCCCCTCCTATACAGCCTCAGGGAGTAGCTATGTATCAGCGTGGTAAGTAAACTTTGCTTCATCGGTAAAGAGCACAAATTGATAAAACGTAGGGTCATCTCTCAGTTGCTGAATGGTAAAACGACAGAATTCTGTAGGAGGCTTGAAATAATGGTCGCCGACTGCCTGATGTAGTGCCAGATGATACGGACGGAAATTATTTCGACGCAGCATGCGAATGAGACTCGTCTGATTGATTCCATATTCCTTGGCAATATGTCCCGTACCACTTTACGGGTTCATTAGCGTCGTAGCAAGAACAGCTTTTTCTTGTTCTCTGTCAGTTGCAGTCTTCTTTCTTGTCCTCTTTTTTTACGTTCATGCAGTCTGTCCGTATTAGCGCCGTAATGAATCTTGCAACTGCCTGTCGTATCGGACACTGGCGATCCTGTTTTTACGGCATTTATTTTACGTTCACCATATAAAGTAGTACATCCAACTTCTCCTCACTGGTGTACACGTCCGCACAGAACGAACATTTGAAGCAGAAACGAGCTGCCTGCAATTCAGACGAGTAAGCAGGCAAATGTGTTGACATTCTGACACAGCGTAGCACGAAACCTCTCCTTGGCGGTGTTTTGCACTGCAAATGCCCATTTCGGTCTCCGTGCTCTCAAATTCCAGGACATTTCTCGAATTTGTTTTACGATAGGTTTTGAATGTCAACAGAAACAAACGCTATATCTCTGTAATAGTCTTCGCAAGAGCTATCGAATGCAGTTCCTTTTTTAAAAACGTACTTGCTTCAGTATATCCGTTGATACCAATGCTAAAAACATTTAAAAAAATACTTGCCCCTCAGCGCTGTAACATTTGCCGAAAAGCACGGCAGGTGTAAGGCCATTCTCCACAAATGGAAACTCACTGTTGACCCACGATGCGACTGTAGTGCGGAAGAACAAACAATCCCTCACATGACCTTCGAATGTCCTGCGAGGAGGCTTGAAGGAGAATGGAGAGGTATCATGAATGCTACTCCACGTGTTGTTCAGTGGGTGACCTGCTTAGATGTGGACTTGTAATAGCTGGAGTGGCTGTCTCTCTAATTTGTCGCATATTGTTGTTTGCAATCAATCATTTAATAATATGTTTGCAGCTCGTTTATTATATTAATTAATAGTATGTGTGCAATTTTATTCTGTAGATGCCATACGCTAAATAAATAAATAAATAAAAACTGTTCACGAAACGAAAAGAGTGTTACGTCTTTTACTCACACACACACACATATGATCGCCGACCTATCGATAAAAACCCGTCCAGGCAATAGCAACGTCACCTGGCGAGGAATGACTGCGTCAGACACAAGTACGGTGCGTGTGGCGTCAATGAGCGTGCAGTCCGTGTGTAGAATGGGGAAGGCGCGCGATCTATCTGAGTTTGACTGAAGGCACATTGTGATAGCCCAGAGGCTCGGTCCGCACAATTCGGAAGCTGCACGACTTGTTGAGTGTTCGAGGAGTGCTGTGCAGTCTTCAACACGTGGCGAAACCAAGGTGAAACCGCGTCCAGATGTCGAGGGTTGGCTGGTCACCCCTCAGTATAGATGTTGGACATCGTAAACTGGTAAAACAGAACAGGCGGCGAACTTTGGCAGAACTGACACCGACTTTAATGCTGGGCAGAGCACAACTGTGTCTGAACACACGGGGCACTGAACATTCATAACGATGGGCCTCCGCAAACGACGACCCATGCGTTTGTCAAAGTTAACACCACGGCATCAGCAACTACGACTGAATTAGGCATGTGACTATCGGCACAGAACGTTGGCGCAGTGGCAGAGTATTGCATGGTGTGAATCCCTGTACTATCTTCATCATGCCGATGGAAGGGAGCGAATCCTTCCTCTCCTCGACTCCTGTACTGTGGGACAGAGAGAAGCTGGCGGCGGCTCCATTATGCTCTGGGGAACATTCGCATGGGCATCCATGGTTCCAGTGGAGCTCGTGGAAGGCACCATAACAGCCAAGGAGTATCGTACACTGATTGCATAGCACGTACACCCCTTTATGAATATCATGATTCCCGACGGCAGTAATATTTTGCACTGTGTCACAAGATCAGCAGTGTGATGGAATTGTTTGAGGAACTCAGTGGCGAGTTTCAATTGATGTGCTAGCCCGTCCAACTCGCCAGATCTGAACCTGTTTGAACACTTCTGGGATGTGACAAAGTAGCGTCAAACGAATTATCCGTGCGAAATGTGGACATACCGGTTGTTAGCTAGATTTGTTTGTTTGTGTGTGTGTGTGTGTGTACTAGGTCACACAATTTGTTTCAAAATATTCATTTTATTTAAATTTTATATTTTTCTTATATTATTATTGACAGATCATGACGTATATCTCACAATTTCACAGAAATTCTAAATACTGACATATTCGCCACGAGTGGAAAAAAAAGAGATGGGCAGAACTGTTCTTTTTGTAGATTGACTCAATTGACTCAGAAGCGTTCACTCACGCGAATCAACTAGCTCTTTTTCATGACTCAGTACTCACCATTCACTCACAAAAATAAGTAAAAAGGAGGTACATTGCCTTTTTAATTCAAATCACTAAACCTGTATTTTTATCTGATGTGGTCCTATTCTGAAAGAATATATAAAGAGGAGTAATAATTTTGTGTTATTTCCCTCCTAATTTTCATATACAAAAGTTTTGAATACCGTATTCTGTAAAAATCATAAATATTACAACAAGATCCTAAGCGTTTTCTATCAAGTGGAAAAAGTTAAAGAATGAAGATTGATTCTTCTTATATTGTGATCCTTTTGTTTAAAAAATATAAAAATTATAGCAACTGTAATGGAAGTCTATCTGTAGTCATCATTTACAGCCAGTTTTACCATACATGTTCCCACAAAGGAAAAATTAATTAGTATTGTTATTTATAAATAAAATTAGACCAATTTTACTCGATGTGAGTCCCTTTCGCTTCTTAGTGCCCATTTGCCCTGCTTTTGAAAATATTCGTTCACAGGCCACTGACGCTGCTGTGATACATAATATTTTTATAACCAATTGATACAGCGCTGGCCTCAGCAATTTTTTTGTTTCCCACCAGTTTAAGGGATTGCTGGTTCTAGGCAAACAACCCTCGACTAAACATTTGTCCAGTTGACAATTGACACGCTTTCTGGGTCGTGACTTGCTTGAAGCTGACTAATAGTTTCATTGAACATCTCCCAGATTGAAAAAGTCTCATGTGTCACGGTGGTAACTGGTTTAAAAATGAGCTCTATTTTTTTCTCTTTCTGAACAACCAATGCTTTCATTTCTGCAGTAGCCTTCATGTAGCAGTCGCGAAATGTTTTCTTGTCTGAAAATCCTCGCCTTTGAATCGGGGGTCTAATAACGTTGCCTGACTAATCAGTTCGTTGCTGGAGATAACCCCAAACCACTCTGATGGCCCTTTAAGCAAATTATCAACCACTGACTCTGTTTCTTGAGGATATTGTTTATTTTTGCCTTTAAAAGATTTTAGTTGCTGTTCTATTAATCTCGACAAGATTTTCATTTTTAAAAGTGAGACTGTTTTCTCTGAGGACACTTCTTTGGTTACATTACCGAAAACTTAAAAAATCTGTGAAGCCTGCTGCATTATCTCCTAGTCTGTACTTTTTAAGTTTAAGATAATCGATTTACCACCTAGTATAGCGAGGCAAGACGTTGTAGGATATTTATTTAAAGTAAATCTTTGCAATATTCCGTAAGTAGAGTACAGTCTGGTTGGGACATCTTGTTCCAGTTTCAGTCATTCTTTATTTGAATTTTCTTGTGTTTCAGCCAAGTTTGCTGCAAGAAAGTGGTCTTTCCTTAACGGACAGATCACCTTGTCAATGATTTCCCGTATGGGCTTCTGAACTGTGTTTTGTGCAGTGAGGTGTAATGAACGTGCAATGCCTGGGATGTATGGAAGCATCAGAAGTATGGCAGTTAATTTAATATTTGACGCATTTTCTGTTATTATGGAAGTGATTTTAAAATTGATATAGTATTTGGGATAACAGACTTTATCCAGTTTGAGATGTTTTCTGCAGTGTATCTGTCTTCGAATTGTGTGCACTCTAAAAGGTCATACCTTTGAGTGTATGACTTGAGTTCACTCTCCTCATCTATGAAATGTGCAGTGACTGCATAGAAACTAATGTTATTTACACTCGTCCACTCATCAGACGAAAGGGAGACTGCCTTTGTGGTGGTCAAGTCATTTTTAATGTTGTCAAACAACTCATGATGCAAACTGGGAATTAAAGAATCTGACAAAAAAATTACTTATTGGTTGTAAATGAAAAGCAGTTGAAGGTTAGGGCAGCATAACAGGAAATTAATCAGGACTTGGTCCAGAACCTGAAGACACTAATGGGCTGGATGCAGCTTGAGACTCAGTTTGCCTTTCTGGCAGGATAGCTTCACCCGGGTTGGTAACAGATGTCAGTGAGGACGGTTCACGAGAAATGATTTCTCTAATTTCTACGTCGAATGATGGCGATCTTGATCCGCTTCCAGACGCACATTGTTCTAGAGCTACTGTAGGATGCTTCGGTTTTAGATGTCTCGTCAAGTCTGATGATGAGCCAGAAGGCATGGCAATTATCTGCAGACAGTAGCGGCATTTTCCCTTTTCCTCTATGTTGGTAAAATGGTACCGAACATTGCTCGTAATTCTTCTAGGCGAAATCAATGTGGATGACATGTTGTGCAGCACTGAAAAGACACTGGTAAAGTTGAAATATTTACTATTAACATAGCCATTTTAAATTGTAAAAGCTTAAAGCGAGAACAAACAAACATGTAGCACATTCTATAATCAGAAGTTGTAGAGTAGAATTTAGAACGTTTTGATCTGCGAAACATTAACCTACAATCGTGAAGTTTGCATAATATACGGAAAGACCTGAAACAGTCATAGTGATCAAGAAACTCGTGAAGACAAGCCTAATAATGTGGGAGGGTTTCATTGCTGAAAGAGAAAAATTTTGAATAATGTGACAGACATGGTCCCGCAGGCGTTAGCTGGGACAGATACCGGATAAAACAGACAACGCTCGAAGGCCAATCCTTTGAATACGTGGAAGTTGTGGGGGGCACAGGCAGGCACCGTTTCTGTAACAAAAGCCTTTCTTTTACAACCTTATTAACTTGATTTGAAAATAGTAAGTGAACATTCGTTATCATGAACAACAAGATCCTCATTAAAGTTTGTTAATGAAAGTTCCTGAAGTATTATTTTGACAGATCAAAGAACAACTCTCAGAATCAATTTACAACGCTAAACACTCAAAATGCCTTTTTAAGCAAAGAAAAAAACACAGATTGCATAATGCAACGTTAAATAAAAGATTCTAACGCCACATGGTAATACCAAAATTTTCGTAGATATGACCTGTGATCTCTAAGGGCAATAAAATATTGCTCATTAAGTTTTAACTAAAACAACTTAAATGTAATAAAATCTGATTACTATCAGCGAACTCAAACCTCGTAGTCTCTACGATGCTCACCGTATCACACAGTATTTTCCTTCCTTTTAAACATTTTACACCATTAACTTCCCTATATGTGATGCATACTACACACAACGAATTATAATAAATAATTAGGCATAGATGTTATAATTAACCAGGTATGTAATCTTTTCCTTTCAAAAAAAAAAAAAATAAAAAAAAACACAGCTAACTCTAGAATGACGCCCTAAGCCAAATTATGAAAATAATATCGGCGATTTCGCTACAAAAATTAGAACCGTAAAATATCATAAGAAGTGAACTGAAATTAACACGATTCATAAGCGTCCGACTGAAAAGCTCCACAGTCAATCTTTCCCTTACTACAAATACTTAACTTCCCTGTATGTGATGCATACTACACCCAACGAATTAGAACAAATAATTAAGCATAGATGTTATAATTAATCAGGTATGTAATCTTTTCCTTTCAGAATAAATAAAAAACACAAACCAACTCTTAATCTCAGTTATTATATCCGTTTAAAAAATATACAACACATATCTTTTGATTTTGTCGTAGTCATGCGCTGTTGTGCGCCGTGCTCTCCTTCAGGATCACATGAGGCACATGAGATTTTCTACGATGTATAAAACGTTAACAGGGTGCAACAAACTTACACAAAATGCATACTGAGATTGTATGGCGATGTGGATGCGGTTCGCAAATCTTAAAACGGGCGAAGGAGTTGATGCGGTACTACTGAACACTTGGACTATACCGCACCTCACCAAACAGCAGTACGGTGGGGTGGACAAGAGACAAATCAACAAATGTTGCAAGGCAACATCAGCAACGCAGTAAGAAAATATTTGGGAGGGCCACACAAAACTCTAGAATTACGTCCCAAGCCAAATTATGAAAATAATATCGGCGATTTCGCTACGAAAAGTAGAACCGTAAAATATCATAAGAAGTGAACTGAAATTAATACGATTCATAAGCGTCCGACTGAAAAGCTTTTCCTTATTACAAATACTTGCCGGCCGCGGTGGTCTCGCGGTTCTAGGCGCTCAGTCCGGAACCGGGCGACTGCTACGGTCGCAGGTTCGAATCCTGCCTCGGACATGGATGTGTGTGATGTCCTTAGGTTAGTTAGGTTTAAGTAGTTCTAAGTTCTAGGGGACTGATGACCATAGATGTTAAGTCCCATAGTGCTCAGAGCTATTTTTTTTTACAAATACTTAACAGTACCTCCAAAGTTCACTCGTGGACACTAACAGAGTGTCAATTACTCATTATAACTGTAGACAACAGTTTAACACGCTGTGGCCGACTTAGGTTTCTTAATAAGGCAAGCAATGATTCGGTTCTTCATTTGGTTCCACCTTAGATCCCAAACAGTCATTTAAAGCAGCTAGATACATGACAATGCCGATATCAACGCTCTTCTCCCAAGCAGAGCTCTAACTGGAGACTGCAGTACCGAAGCAAAGCTAACACCACTCACAAGTCTGATATACGCGCTACCAACGTGTACCCTTTTAGAATTCTTATGTTCACCTCAGAGATCCCTTGGTATACCCGCAGGACCGGACAGATAGTTTAATTTGGGGAAAGGGGACGAAATGAGTGGCTGTCAGTTGCACTCGAACATACTACTTTATTCATTTGACAAACATTACAAGAGTAAAGATAAGATTAGAAGCAGAGCAAGACAAACATTAACTTTAGAACTTAGACCCCAGCTAAATGCGCCATTCAATCTCTCACTTCAACGGCAAAACAACTTTAATTTAAAACCGGCTGAAGACCAATCACTTAAGACTCAAAAACAAGAATTTGAATTTTAAAAGGCAGAAGGCCTCATCTTAAAACATCTCTCTAAATTAGGCTGAAGGCCCAAAAAATCTCAAGCCTTAACGGAAAAACTACTTTAATTTAAAATCGGCTGAAGGCCAATAACTTAAGACTCAAAACAGAATTTGAATTTAAAAGGCAGAAGGACTTATCCTAAACTTTCTTTAAATCAGGCTGAAGGCCCAAACAGTCTCACGCCTTAAAGGCAAAACAATTTTAATTTAAAATCGGCTAGAAGCCATACATAAACAAACAATAAGGACAAATAAGAAAAGGCAGCACATCAAACGGCGCTCAGAAGTTTCCAAGGGTCGGCCTGGAATTCACACTCTAACCCTTGCTTAGGTGAGACATGCAGTCGGCCCAACAATTCTCAATCCGACGGCAACCCAACCGACACACAGCCAACGGACCAACCGACAAGATAACTTCTGCTCCACCCGACCAGCACACAACAGGGAGTTAAATGGAACCAAGCAGAAGGTATCGGTGCCCACAACGAATTACACATTCAGCTGTCAAACTACACGCCGTGCTGGACAGACAGAACACGACGAGGAAAATACACTGCCTGGATTTTTTGTCAACGGCCAGGGCAGGTAATCGGAACGTTAACGGCCACAAGGCAGAAGATTCCACTGGTGCACTTCAATTCAAAAATATTCAAATTAAGTTAAACTCCACAGGAGGGCGGCTAGAATTTCGCCAATTTGAAAACACACGTTATCAAGTGGTTCAAATGGCTCTGAGCACTATGGGACTTAACATCTATGGTCACCAGTCCCCTAGAACTTAGAACTACCTAAACCTAACTAACCTAAGGACAGCACACAACACCCAGTCATCACGAGGCAGAGAAAATCCCTGACCCCGCCGGGAATCGCACACGTTGTCGCTCGTGGGAATGTCCCAACAGCCCACAACGAAATTCAAACAACACAATGTGAACATTTGGGGCTGGCTGGTAGTGTGGTGTCACCGCCAGACACCACACTTGCTAGGTGGTAGCCTTTAAATCGGCCGCGGTCCGCTAGTATACGACGGACCCGCGTGTCGCCACTGTCAGTGATTGCAGACCGAGCGCCGCCACACGGCAGGTCTAGAGACACTTCCTAGCACTCGCCCCAGTTGTACAGCCGACTTTGCTAGAGATGGTTCACTGACAAATTACGCTCTCATTTGCCGAGACGATAGTTAGCATAGCCTTCAGCTACGTCATTTGCTACGACCTAGCAAGGCGCCATTATCATTTGCTATTTATCTTGTGACACATGTACCGACAGACCGATGTTCACCAATTATGGATTAAAATTAAGTATTCCAGAAGCTACGTACCTTTTTTACTAGACTCAACTCCTTTAACTGTTCCAGACCTCCGCCAGCCTGCGTGAGCTTAAACGCGTGCCTTTCGGCTACCAATCATAGTGGCTTGGCTGTCTTGCCAAGTCACAATAGGTAGATTAAGAAAAGACTCAACTTTCGTGTCCGGGATCAGTGAGCCAATGACCTCGTAGCAATGGGAACAGCCCCTCACACTCCGACCGCGAGTGAACGCCGCCAGCGTTCCTCGCCAGACACATGCCACGGAGACTTCCTCGCTGCTCCACGCCAACCAACCAACTGCTTGCACACGGCACAGCCGGAAACTATAGCCGCGAGGCCAAAGATAGTACAAGGGTGCGAATGTCGATACACGCTGCTGCTGCGACTCACGGAGAGAGACGATAACAGTATAATCGCGATAACCGCGGGAGAATAATCGTAGAATAGAAACCAAGGTTTAATGCAAAGCATAACATGAGCCAGCCATGGCTAAACCACACACGCCAAACTTGCCGTAATTCTCCATCGTAATCCAAGATCAGAACCAAGAAATCTCTTTTCAGCCCTTGAATGACCACACGATGATCGCCATCGGGACAACACCGGCCCTCCACACTGGGACCTTCGAGCCCACGGCGTTCCGTCCCCAACCGACTGCTTCTGCGGGGCCCACCGACCAAGCGGCCTTGCCCTCCGACACCGACGTCGCTCCTCATGGACAGTCCTGAGTTAACTCCCAGCAAGCCCCTTCTTCCTCGTTCTGCTCGCCTCGTGGCGCTCGGGAAACCAACTCGCCAAAGATATGCAGCGACCAGAGATTCCAATACGATCTCGATATTGACATCGCGGCGAGTACTCAGAACGCGGGTGGTTTAAAAAAACAAAAACAAAACAAAAAAATTAAATAGCAGGCCGTACCGTCTCAGTGATATTCGAATTTTGGCTACATAGCGTCTGAACAAGAGATGACAGGATAACGGTGCAGTTATAGTCTGGAAAAAATTAGTGCAAATGAACTCTAAAGCCGGTGCTTTAGCAGCTACTAACTTATCAACTCATGCAGCAAATAGTTCTACCAGTATGTCTGTATTGTTACTGTATAACATAGGTGGCCATCACCTTCAACTCATTTCGACGAACTTCACCATATATTTCAAAATATTGACATACAGGTCCTTCTTCTAACGAACGTTGACACTTGGTTCAAGCCAAGCATTCTCTCCAGTTCCCTAAATTTAGACTCCACTGCCCCAAGAAACCACAGATGAGCAGGTGGAGTACTCGCATACGAGCCCTTTGATTTATTATCGACCGTGCTGCTCACATCCATTAGTAAAGCAGACAAACAAGTCAAATGTATGTTTGTATATATCAAATCCCTTAAGAAAAGTCAAGCATTCTCTCCAGTTCCCTAAATTTAGACTCCACTGCCCCAAGACACCACAGATGAGCAGGTGGAGTAGTCGCATACGAGCCCTTTGATTTATTATCGACCGTGCTACTCACATCCATTAGTAAATCAGACAAACAAGTCAAATGTATGTTTGTATATATCAAATCCCTTAAGAAAAATTGCCTAATGTGCGTCCTCTGCAGACCTCCGAAAGTAGGCGTAATAGCCTTATTCAAAACTGACCTATTAAAATTCGATTAGACTTAGGAGCACACAATTCTAGGAACACTAACATAGATATTCTGCCCCTTCACTGTGAAATTCAAGTGTGTAGCTTCTTTTTCAAATGGAACAGCATTTCAGTTTGAACCTACCCATGATGAGGGGGTCGTCAAAATCTAAACCACCGGGGTCTAACTTGACTAGGGCTGAACGCAATTGTCTTCACGCACTCCGCAACGGCCCCCTTATCGTGATTCTGCCAGCTGACAAGGGCAATGCATCCGTCATTCTGAATAAAGCTGACTACGATGCCAAAATTCAGTTGATTCTTGAAGAGGATACATACTGGAACTGCCACGGGACCCGACGTCAAGAATAAAGAGAAAGACTTCAGAGCTTCTAAAAGAGTCAACCCTGGAAGAGGGCGTTATTAAGAATCTCCTCCCTTAGGCGTCGAGACCACCTACGCTTTATGGACGACCAAAAATCCACAAACCGGATTCTCCTCTTTGTCCCATTGTGAACACCATTGGGTCACCCACTTATAGACTGGCAAAACACCTGGCCAGCCTCCTTGCACGGCATGTGGGTCGTTGTGTGCATCACATCAAGAACACAAGACTTTATCAACAGAATTAAACAACGGCGTCTTAGCCAAGGAGATATAATGGTTAGTTTTGATGTGGTCTCCATGTTTACACGTCTTCCGGTCAAAGACTGTATATATCTCCTCTCCCAGTTATTTGATAGCACAATTGTGGGACTGTTTAAGCACTCGTTGACATCGTCGTACTTCCTACAAGGCGGCCAGTATTTCGACCAGTTGGACGGCGTGGCTATGGGAAGCCCATTAGCTCCATCCATAGCCAACCTTTTTATGGAAAAATTTGAAGACATCGCCTTGGACACGGCTCCATCTAAGCCAAGTTGCTTTTATCGTTACGTCGATGACACTTTTATCATCTGGCCCAATGGTCGTGAAAAGCTTGGAGAATTTTTAGAACACCTGAACAACATTCACGGCCACATCAAGTTTACGATGGAAGTCGAGATAGATGGTGCATTCCCCCTTCCTTGACGTCCACGTTAGACGGAAAACCAATGGGCACCTCAGTCACAGTGTCTACAGGAAACCGACACACGCAGATCGGTATCTGCACGCTCTCAGCCACCACCATCCGGCACAAAAACGTGGCGTTCTGAATACTCTCGTCCATCGTGCTGAAGTCGTCTCAGACGCAGAAAGTCTGCCACTAGAACTGAGCCACCTCTGAAAAGTCTTCCGGGAAAACGGGTACAGCCACGGACAGTTGTCACAGGCTATATCTGGTGTGACACGCAAGAAACACACGAACAGACAAGAGAACACCACCGAAGAAGAAAGCAAAAAACTTGTGTTTTTGCCTTTCTGTGGTACAGTGTCGGGAAAGATTAGCCAGCTCCTGAAGAGATACAACATTTCATCGGTGTTCAGGCCCACAGCAAAAATTCGTCAGCTCATGAGGCCTGTGAAGGACGATCTAGGGCTTAGAACGCCTGGAGTGTACAAAATACCATATCAGTGTGGGTGTTACTACTACGGCCAAACAGTACGCACTGTGCAGCAACGCCGGACGGAACACGAGAGGTGCTTACGCCTACGGTATCCAGAAAAATCAGCCGTGGCAGAAGAAGCCTTAGAAAACGGACACCGAATTCTATTCGACGAAACATCTGTCGTTATGAAGGCGAAGGGATTTTGGGATAGCGTCATAAAAGAAGCTATTGAAATAAAACCTCTGAAAACACCATCAACAAGGACGGCGGTTTGCAGCTCAGCACATCCTGGTACTCGGCTACCGCCATGTTAAAACGGGCGCGACGGACGCGGGATGAAAACATTACCATATATGGCGAGGAAGAGAGCGCCAGTAACGGCACAGCCAGCGGCTGTATAACGACGCGGCCACGGCGATACAACAGTCATTCTTACCACCTGACAATGACCGGGGATAGCTCGGTCGAAAGCTCGTGGGATTTTAACCACCTGACGCGGCCGGAAGCCCGAGATAATTTTATTAGTAAACAGTAGACTCTTCGGAACATCTTCATGTTCTTTTGTTTGATAATGCAAATTTTACATTCTTGCAGCTCTGAAGACTGGTTTTAGACTGAACTTATTTATGAGATATTTAAGAGTACCATGAATATTTCTTTCATGCTGTTGCCTTCGCCGTTGCTTACTGCCCAGTAATGCTCACGTTAGAGGTACTATTCCTCCTTAATGTACACTCCTGGAAATTGAAATAAGAACACCGTGAATTCATTGTCCCAGGAAGGGGAAACTTTATTGACACATTCCTGGGGTCAGATACATCACATGATCACACTGACAGAACCACAGGCACATAGACACAGGCAACAGAGCATGCACAATGTCGGCACTAGTACAGTGTATATCCACCTTTCGCAGCAATGCAGGCTGCTATTCGCCCATGGAGACGATCGTAGAGATGCTGGATGTAGTCCTGTGGAACGGCTTGCCATGCCATTTCCACCTGGCGCCTCAGTTGGACCAGCGTTCGTGCTGGACGTGCAGACCGCGTGAGACGACGCTTCATCCAGTCCCAAACATGCTCAATGGGGGACAGATCCGGAGATCTTGCTGGCCAGGGTAGTTGACTTACACCTTCTAGAGCACGTTGGGTGGCACGGAATACCTGCGGACGTGCATTGTCCTGTTGGAACAGCAAGTTCCCTTGCCGGTCTAGGAATGGTAGAACGATGGGTTCGATGACGGTTTGGATGTACCGTGCACTATTCAGTGTCCCCTCGACGATCACCAGTGGTGTACGGCCAGTGTAGGAGATCGCTCCCCACACCATGATGCCGGGTGTTGGCCCTGTGTGCATCGGTCGTATGCAGTCCTGATTGTGGCGCTCACCTGCACGGCGCCAAACACGCATACGACCATCATTGGCACCAAGGCAGAAGCGACTCTGATCGCTGAAGACGACACGTCTCCATTCGTCCCTCCATTCACGCCTGTCGCGACACCACTGGAGGCGGGCTGCACGATGTTGGGGCGTGAGCGGAAGACGGCCTAACGGTGTGCGGGACCGTAGCCCAGCTTCATGGAGACGGTTGCGAATGGTCCTCGCCGATACCCCAGGAGCAACAGTGTCCCTAATTTGCTGGGAAGTGGCGGTGCGGTCCCCTACGGCACTGCGTAGGAACCTACGGTCTTGGCGTGCATCCGTGCGTCGCTGCGGTCCAGTCCCAGGTCGACGGGCACGTGCACCTTCCGCCGACCACTGGCGACAACATCGATGTACTGTGGAGACCTCACGCCCCACGTGTTGAGCAATTCGGCGGTACGTCCACCCGGCCTCCCGCATGCCCACTATACGCCCTCGCTCAAAGTCCGTCAACTGCACATACGGTTCACGTCCACGCTGAGGCGGCATGCTACCAGTGTTAAAGACTGCGATGGAGCTCCGTATGCCACGGCAAACTGGCTGACACTGACGGCGGCGGTGCACAAATGCTGCGCAGCTAGCGCCATTCGACGGCCAACACCGCGGTTCCTGGTGTGTCCGCTGTGCCGTGCGTGTGATCATTGCTTGTACAGCCCTCTCGCAGTGTCCGGAGCAAGTATGGTGGGTCTGACACACCGGTGTCAATGTGTTCTTTTTTCCATTTCCAGGAGTGTATGTTATTCAGTTGACTTTAGCAGATGATTTTGTCTGATAAATGCTGTTACGAAAGTAAATACAGTAGTTGCAATTCCCTAGGCAGCTTTGCAACATGAGTTACGGTTACACCAACAGTTGGAACACAGGTCAGCCCTTTTACGGAGCTTGTAACGTCCGAAATTATTCCCGGCGGGGTCAGGGATTTTTCCTGCCTCGAGATGACTGGGTGTTGTTGTGTCGTCTTCATCATCATCATTCATCCCCATCACAGTCGGAGGAAGGCAATGGCAAACCACCTCCACTAGGACCTTGCCTAGTAAAGCGGTGCGGGTCTCCCGCATCGTTCCCCTACGCTCTGTAAAGAAGCATGGGTCCTCATTTCCATTTCCAATGTCCGAAATTAACGGTAGACTGACACGAAGCCACAACCAGCGCGGGCCTACTGGGAGAGCGAAAACTTCCAGAGACGTGGTAGAATAAGGGCTTAAAATCCTGTAGAGGGCGTTCAAAAATGCAATGCCGTAACTAACAGGGGTGGTATAGGAAACAAAAACAAATATGTTTCGTAAAGCAACGATGTGTCGGGAACCGAGACTGCGTGAGCACTGAGCATGCGTAAATAATACACGAGTGGAGTAGACAGAAGTCGTTTCGTCTAACTTTGTTACACCAAATGTTAGTTTGATATGCATAGTACGTTGTGATGTCACGCTCTTCAACACTGAGTCAATAAACAGCACGTAGCAGTAGTGCCTGTGTGACAATTCCAGTGTCAAGATCTAGCGCCGGTTTGGGGAGAACTGCAGGACATGGACTTTGTTTACGGTGCGGCTGAAGGCAGAGGGCAGGAGGATGTGGTTTCAGCATGACGGAGCCCCGGCGCACATTGGAGAACCAGTCAGAGCAGTAATAACCTTACTTTTGGCAATCGGTGGACCGGCCAGGGAGGACCTGTACATTGCTCAGCAAGATCGCCGGACCTCACCCCTTAGACTTCTTTCTATGGTTCTACACGAAAGCTAAGATGTATTCAGCCCCTGTAGGCTTAGAGGTGGAAGTGATTGCAATAATTCTTGCAGCAGCCACACGAATATAGAACATGCCACGCATTTTCCAGGAAACATGGGACTTAAGAACCTTCAACAGCGCAGCGCATCAGCAATCGTTGATTAATATATTAAAAAACTAGAAACCCGCCTCGATTGCGAAAAAAGCACCTAGGTTTCGGCGTAGATAACTACAGCTTCTTCAGAACAATAAAACCCACAAGTGCCTAAGAAGACCTTTGTCAATGATTAAAAGAACACCATAGCTATACATTTATAAACGAAAAAAAAAGGAAAACACAAACACTACATATGTACAAAGTCTAAACCGTTACTTAATGGTGTAACCTCCACCTCACACCGGCCTATGTTCGATGGGCCATGACCCGCCATAAACTGCAGCTACAAATGGTCGCTCACTTACACGCCCGACCCGCTACCTATGCATATGCGCAAGACAAGGGAAGTTACTTGAAGGTACCTATGCATATGCGCAAGACAAGGGAAGTTACTTGAAGGTAGCGGGTCGGGCATGTAACTGAGCGACCATTTGTAGCTCCAGTTTATGGCGGGTCATGGCCCATCGAATATAGGCCGGCGGGAGGTGGAGGTTACACCATATGTACATATGTACTGTTTGTGTTTTCCTTTTTTTCGTTTATAAATGTATAGCTATGGTGTACTTTTAATCATTGACAAAGGTCTTCTTAGGCACTTGTGGGTTTTATTGTTCTGAAGAAGGTGTAGTTATCTACGCCGAAACCTAGGTTAACACTAGGTGCTTTTTTCGCAATCGAGGCGGGTTTCTAGTTTTTTAATAAACATGGGACTCCCTACGACACCCATACCGGCTATGCGCTGACGTTAATGGTGCTCAAATTCAAATGGCTCTAAGCACTATGGGACTTAACATCTGAGGTCATCAGTCCCCTAAACTTGGAACTACTTAAACGTAACTAACCTAAGGCCATCACACACAGCCATGCCCGAGGCAGGATTCGAAAATGGTGCTCATTTTGAACATTTATTGTAATGTAGTAGTGATCAGAACAATAAAGCAATGAAAAACGTTTAACACCATTTATTCTGAATCACACACAATAGTTTCCTTTATACCCAGCATTCCAACAATATGCGTTTCCGACACTTGGCTGTTTTACAAAATATATTTGTTTTGTCTCGGTCAACATACGTGTTAATTGTTAGTTTGGTCGCTGAATTTTTGAACACCCTGTATGCGTGACAGACAACAGCGGAAACAAAGCAACTGAAATGACTCCCCAAACTCGTTGTTGATGTTACTTTGAGCAACTCCTGTGTTTGTAAACTTCCTTGCCTTAACAATGTGATAAACACGAGAACTCTTGCTTTGGTGTGTCTCTCGCATTATCGATGTTCCGGTAAAAGCGCCTAGATTGGTTATCACCTGCGTGGAGCTACGATAAATCAGGCCGTGCCGTTGGCTTAATCTGGCCACTTAGCGGGCACTCTGGCGATCCATTTTACTAACACGTCGCCTCCTAAAATAATTATCGGTGACGCTCCCAGTGGAAGCAGCGTGCCACTACGACAGGAGACGCGGTCGTAAATCTTGCAAGGGTAAGGGTCTGTTGAATATGGAACAGTTGCAACATCACAGCGGGCTTAGCGCTGAATGGCTCACCTCCGCAGCCTAAGCATTCAAATAATCAGTAAATAGCCGGTAATCATGTACATTAGTCATTCCGGATTATAATAAGAGAAGAGCACCTTGTGTGTTCGAAAGCCATTGATTCCCTTGAGGTAGAACGTGTGCCAAACTAGCATCGATTCCAAATATTTGATTATCATTCAACCACTCAACAACCCGTTTGTGTCTTCGTGGGCTTACTAATATACAATGAGATGACAAAAGTTACGGGATACCGATATGCACACATACCGGTGGTTGTAATATCGCGTACACAAGGTATAAAAGGACAATACATTGGCGGAGCTGTGATTTATACTAACATGATCCATCTGAAATGGTAGTCGATATGGTAATGACCGCACGAGGCGAATTAACAGACTTTGAACGAGGAAAATCAGGTGGATCTAGACTCTTGGGACATACCATTTCGGAAATCGTTAGGGAATTCTGTATTCCGAGATCCGCAGTGTCAACAGTGCGCCTGGAGTACCAAGTTTCAGGCATTACCTCTCACCAGGGACAACGCAGTGGGCGACGAAATTCACTCGACGACCGAGAGCAGCGGCGTTTGCATAGAGTTGTCAGTGCTAACACATAAGCAACATTGCGTGAAATAATTGCAGAAATGAATGTGGGACATACGACGAACGTATCCCCCAGGACAGTGCGGCGAAATCTGGCGTTAATGGGCTATGGCAGCAGACGGCCGACGCGGGTACCTTTGCTAACAGCACGACATCGGCTGCAGCGCCTCTCCTGGGCTCGTGACCATATTGATTGGACCCTAGATGACTGGAAAACTGCAGCCTGGTCAAAAGAGCTCAGGTTTCGGTTGGTAAGAGCTAATGGTAGGGTCTGAGTATGGCGCATACACCACGAACCCATGGACCCAATTTGTCAGTGAGGTACTGTGCAAGCTGGAGTGACTCCATTACGGAGGGGGCTGCGTTCACAGGGAATGGACTGGGTCCTCTGGTCCAACTGAATTGATCATTGACTAGAAAGGGTTATGTTCGGCTACACGGAGACCATTTTCAGCCATTCGTGGACTTCATGTGCCCAAAGAACGATGGAATTTTTGCGGGTGACAATCCGCCATGTCACCAGGCCACAACTGTTCAAGACCGACTCACCTTTTATAATGTCCAAGGGACCGTCATACATCGCTGTGGCGCCGGCCGCGGTGGTCTCGCGGTTCTAGGCGCGCAGTCCGGAACCGCGCGACTGCTACGGTCGCAGGTTCGAATCCTGCCTCGGGCATGGATGTGTGTGATGTCCTTAGGTTAGTTAGGTTTAAGTAGTTCTAAGTTCTAGGGGACTGATGACCACAGCTGTTAAGTCCCATAGTGCTAAGAGCCATTTGAACCATTTTGAACCATCGCTGTGGCTTCAGCACAATTGTTTTCTTTGAATGTAAGTGTAATTTCTGTTATCTCACTGCCTGTTTATTTCAGTTACTTTGTGCACTATACTGTAGCAGTTCGTTCTATATATGATCCAAGTCATCGAGCTACGTTACTTATCAGCGACACGTGATGCGTAAGTTCGTCCTTAAGTTTTCCATACCGTTGTACCTTGAGTTTCGTCCTCGATGGTCGTCTATGATACACTGTGAGTTCTTTATTTATGTCTTGAAGGCTGTTTTGGCGTCAGAAAGCTCAGTTGCCATTCCCGATTTATGTTGTACATTTAGGCGCAGAGCTGACAGGTGTTCGTTATATCGTATGACATATTATCTGGCTGTCTGACCTACGTAAAAACTTGGACGATCTGCACATGTTTCGTGCGGTCTAGCCGCGCTGTCTGAGGGCGCCTTGCCACGGTTCGCGCGGCTCTCCCCGTCGGAGGTTCGGAGGTTCGAGTACTCCCTCGGGCATGGCTGAGTGATTTGTCCTTAGCGTAAGTTAATTTAAGTTAGATGAAGGAGTTTGTAAGCTTAGGGACCGATGACCACAGCACATTGATCCCATAGGTACTTACCACAAATTTCCAATTTTCTGCACATGTTATCTTATGTGTGTAATGCTTTTGTTTGTAAGTTTGTTGCAACTATGATGAAGAAATTGCTTTTTTTCTTCCATTTGTCTAGTATCTCCCTCATTAATCCCGCCTGAGACGGAGCGGTTCTAGGCGCTTCAGTCTGGAACCGCGCGACCGCTACGGACGCAGGTTCGAATCCTGCCTCGAGCATGGATGTGTGTTATGCCCTTAGGTTAGTTAGGTTTAAGTATTTCTAAGTTCTAGGGGACTGATTACCTCAGCAGTTAAGTCCCATAGTGCTCAGAGCCATCTGAAACAATGCAAAAGACTAATATTATCTAGGTAAATTAAGTTTATATTTTACAGTACTTCTTTTCTTCCATTTCTCTAGCATTTTTCTCATTAATCCCGCCTAAGGCAGTTTTCTCGTAAAATCGAACAACTGTGTCATTCTGTTTCTGCTGGGTGAAAAACAGACGAGGACGTAACGCCAGGGGCGGCTCCTGCGTAGGTTTGCAGGTTTGCACTTTCCTCGGAAATAATTTCGTTCAATCGTGTTTCCGTTTTGAGCTTTCTATGCAAGTGCAACAGTAGCGCGCCATTTATCTCTTTTGCATTGCCCGGACCCTGGCTCTAAGCGCCGAAGGCAGCGAGCGGAACGGAAAGCAACCCAGAGCGGCGGATATGTGCCGAGGGCACCTTGCGGTTTCAGTGCGCCTGCAGACGCGGGCTAGGGTGTCTCAGTGGGTGCGGGGTGCCGAAGCAACGCTTGACAACACTGTTCTCGTATACGGGCCTCGTGTGTATACAGGGTGTTTCAAAAATGACCGGTATATTTGAAACGGCAATAAAAACTAGACGAGCAGCGATAGAAATACACCGTTTGTTGCAATATGCTTGGGACAACAGTACATTTTCAGGCGGACAAACTTTCGAAATTACAGTAGTTACAATTTTCAACAACAGATGGCGCTGCAAGTGATGTGAAAGATATAGAAGACAACGCAGTCTGTGGGTGCGCCATTCTGTACGTCGTCTTTCTGCTGTAAGCGTGTGGTGTTCACAACGTGCAAGTGTGCTGTAGACAACATGGTTTATTCCTTATAACAGAGGATTTTTCTGGTGTTGGAATTCCACCGCCTAGAACACAGTGTTGTTGCAACAAGACGAAGTTTTCAACGGAGGTTTAATGTAACCAAAGGACCGAAAAGCGATACAATAAAGGATCTGTTTGAAAAATTTCAACGGACTGCGAACGTGACGGATGAACGTGCTGGAAAGGTAGGGCGACCGCATACGGCAACCACAGAGGGCAACGCGCAGCTAGTGCAGCAGGTGATCCAACAGCGGCCTCGGGTTTCCGTTCGCCGTGTTGCAGCTGCGGTCCAAATGACGCCAACGTCCACGTATCGTCTCATTCGCCAGAGTTTACACCTCTATCCATACAAAATTCAAACGCGGCAACCCTTCAGCGCCGCTACCATTGCTGCACGAGAGACATTCACTAACGATATATAGTGCACAGGATTGATGACGGCGATATGCATGTGGGCAGCATTTGGTTTACTGACGAAGCTTATTTTTACCTGGACGGCTTCGTCAATAAACAGAACTGGCGCGTATGGGGAACCGAAAAGCCCCATGTTGCAGTCCCATCGTCCCTGCATCCTCAAAAAGTACTGGTCTGGGCCGCCATTTCTTCCAAAGGAATCATTGGTCCACTTTTCAGATCCGAAACGATTACTGCATCACGCTATCTGGACATTCTTCGTGAATTTGTGGCGGTACAAACTGCCTTAGACGACAGTGCGAACACCTCGTGGTTTATGGAAGATGGTGCCCGGCCACATCGCACGGCCGACGTCTTTAATTTCCTGAATGAATATTTCGATGATCGTGTGATTGCTTTGGGCTATCCGAAACATACAGGAGGCGGCGTGGATTGGCCTCCTTATTCGCCAGACATGAACCCCTGTGACTTCTTTCTGTGGGGACACTTGAAAGACCAGGTGTACCGCCAGAATCCAGAAACAATTGAACAGCAGCTGAAGCAGTACATCTCATCTGCATGTGAAGCCATTCCGCCAGACACGTTGTCAAAGGTTTTGGGTAATTTCATTCAGAGACTACGCCATATTATTGCTACGCATGGTGGATATGTGGAAAATATCGTACTATAGAGTTTCCCAGACCGCAGTGCCATCTGTTGTTGAAAATTGTAACTACTGTAATTTCGAAAGTTTTTCTGCCTGAAAATGTACTGTTGTCCCAAGCATATTGCAACAAACGGTGTGTATTTCTATCGCTGCTCGTTTAGTTTTTATTGCCGTTTCAAATATACCGGTCATTTTTGAAACACCCTGTAAGTACCTCACATGAGCCACCCTGGTAGCTCTAGAAACATTTTCCGCACTCTTCCGAAGAGAACCGGAACTGTCAGATCTTCGAACTAAGCGGGTCTCGCCCGTCCTTAATGGCTGACGTGTAGCTTCTAGCGATATAACTGTTTCCTGTGCGTTTTCTGCATTATTTTAGCGTGTGCTGTAGTGAATTTTGAGCCTCTAGTTGCAAATGAATATGTGAAATAATGAATCAGTAATTTCCTTGCTTTGATCCACTCACTTTATGCAAGTTTGAAGAAAAATTGTAAATCAAGAAGCTACATAGACCAGCTCCTACTTCGACAGTTTTACATACAGTTAAAACGAAACGTCATCATTTCAACAGAAAACTTAACTCCTAACTGTACATCAAGCATGAATGGCTGTGCGGTTGTGACTTGAAAAACGCTTTATTTTCTTTTCCTTGCTTATTATTTGGAGGAGAATTTTCGTGACATTAAAGACCTCCATGATAAAATTAGGAAACACGAACTTTCTTCGGTGCATGTGAACAACGCTTTGAATCTGGCAAGCCTAGACAATGTAAATATAGCTACCCGATTAGACAGTAGGTACTTAAGATCTGTGTTTGGCTGTGTTTTCCAGATCGTTATACACCGAAGAGCCAAAGAAGCTGGTACAAATGCCTAGTATTGTGTAGGGTCCCGGCGAATACGTGGAAGTGCCTCAGTACGACGTGGCATGAACTCGACTAATGTCTGAAGTAGTGCTGCAAGGAACTGACACCATGACTCCTGCAAGGCTGTCCATAAATCCGTAAGAATACGAAGGATGAGACCTGTTCTGAAAAGAAGGTTGCAAGGCGCCCCAGATATGCTCAGCAATGTTCATGTCTGGAGAGTTTGGTGGCCAGCGGAAGTGTATAAACTCAGAAGAGTGTTCCTGGAGCCACTCTGTAGCAATTTTGGACTCGTGGCGTGTTGCGTAGTCCTGCTGGAATTTCCCAAGTCCGTCGGAATGCACAATGGACATGAATGGATGCAGGTGATCAGAAAGGCTCCTTACGTACGTATCACCTGCCAGAGTCGTATCTGTACGTATCAGGGGTCCCACATCACCCCAGATGCACAAGCCCCACACCATTACAGAGCCTCCATCAGTTTGAACAGTCCCCTGCTGACATACAGGGTCCATGGATTCACTAGGTTGTCTGCATAACCGACTCGTCCATCCACTCGATACAATTTGAAACGAGACTCGTCCGATCAGGCAACATGTTTTCAGTCATCAACAGTCCAATGTCGGTGTTGATGGACACAGGCGAGGCGTAAATCTTTGTGTCGTGCAGTCATCAAGGGTACATGAGTGAGCCTTCGGCTCCGAAAGCCCATATCGATGATGATTCATTGAATGTTTCACACGCTGACACTTGTTGATGACCCATCACTGAAATCTGCAGCAATTTGCGGAAGGGCTGCACTTCTGTCACGTTGAACGATGCTCTTCAGTCGTCGTTGGTCCCGTTCTTGCAGGATCTTTTTCCGGTCGCAGCGACGTTGGAGATTTGATGTTTTACCGGTTTCCTGATATTCACGCTACACTCGTGAAATGGACGTACGGGAAAATCCCCACTTCATCGCTACCTCGGAGATGCCGTGTTCCATCGCTCGTGCGTCGGCTATAACACCACGTTCAAACTCGCATTAATCTTGATAAACTGTCATTGTAGCAGCAGTAACCGATCTAACAACTGCACCGCACACTTGTCCCATATAGGCGTTCTACTTGTTTACATATCTCTGTATTTGAATACGCATGCTTATATCGGTTTCTTTGGCGCCCAGTTCAAAGGTTTTGGGAGTTCACAGAACCAGAAAAGCATGATGCTCAGTCTTTGGCAATGTACATCGTAGAACAGATAAATCACCGCTTGGAGAATTGTCCACACAAACTAAGAGCAGGGTAGTGCTTCATACATTTATTGCTATGACCACCTCCTGAATCTTATTACGCTTTAAGCCGCTTCGATTAATGAAAATGTGCAAACATTTTTTTACTAATCTTCAAGGACCTCGCAGCTTCTTTTCATCATCTCCACAAACGATGCGAAATAATGCGAAAACGATTACCACATTCAGTGCCTGCTAGATGGAATTTCCAGTCAAAGAGTGTCAATACTATTTTTGAATATAGGGAAGATATGACCAAGTACTTGAGTAATATGAGCAATGGAGAAAAACTGTGTAATGGAAACACCATCGCACGAGCCTTTGATATAGCAGCGATTTTAAAGGATGAAAGGTTGACTTTCTGGCTCTCGTTCTTTCATCAAATTATGATATTTGTGGATATTTTGTGTAATAAGTCACAGAAAAGGGATATAGGCCCAAATTATCCACGAAATCAACTGACAGCTTTTGAGTGTGAAATTGCAGAAAATAGAGGAGTGAGTGACATTTCAACATATTTGCACGAGTATCACAAGATGGAGAACTGAAGATAGAGGAGTGATGTGCAATGTACTGCGAGAGGCCAAAGAAGTATGTGTTGTTATCAATTACAAGGCGAAAGGACGATTTAAATTCACTGGGCACCTAGTCGCAGCCTCTCCTTTTCTGCCAGAGAAATTCACAACTAACTCTTCAAGTATTCCATAAACTTCCTTCAGAGGTGAACTGAATACTGTTCTTTTTTGTAAGCAAAGAAACTTCCAACGGAACTCTCTGCTATTTATGAAAGAGAGGAGTTCAGAAGTATGTGTGGGACTTTGAGCTTGTTGGATTACTGAACAGATACATGTGATGCGTAGACACATGTGATACATTGAGTGAAACTTTGAAACTCTTGAAAGCGATAATTACAATTACAATCACCACATTAGAAGTAGAATGTTTTGTTTCTTCACCAAATCGCATCAAAACCTTTTTACGGATTGCTACAGACCAAGACAGACTATCAGCGCTCGAAATGCTCTCTATTGAACGAGATCTGACTTCATAAAAGAGTGACTGAAAAATTTGCAAACATGAAGGAAAGAGGAACGGAGTTCCTACTCAATTGATCGCCACTACGTCAAAATGCAGAGATACATTCGAACGGTGTTAAAATCGGCCCTGCTGGAAGAAGTTTGCTACGGCAGGCCGTTGTGGCCGAGTGGTTCTAGGCGCTTCAGTCCGGAACCGCGTTGCTGCTACGGTCGCAGGTTCGAATCCTGCCTCGGGCATGGATGTGTGTAATGTCCTTAAGTTAGTTAGGTTTAAGTAAGTCTAGGGGACTGATGACCTTATGTTAAGTCCCGTAGTGCTTAGACCCATTTGAACCATTTTGAACCATCGACCTGGTTGTACCACGCATTACAGAAACATGAACAGTGAGTTAATTCTCTCCCCTTTGTCAAAATATTTCTTGGTGTGAAAAGTGCACCATCATCCTTTTTGGTCATGGGCTGCCACTCACATTGTCCACAGAGACCTTGAAAATGGAGTTACAGTTCCGAAACGCGTTAGACAGTAAGTACAAAACAACAATATTTTGACTGACGACAGAATACTATTAACTGATACGACTCTAATATGTAAGTCACAGTCATGCACCTCTCCACCTTTTATTTCGTCTGCCTAGTGGTGTAGTTCCGCAGCAGTAAAAACGTCGTTCGAATAGTCAAACATCGATGGCCTTTGACAGCCATATGGCTGCCCATACCAGCCGCATGTTCTCATCAGGACTACAATCTTTGGTCTACGGTAGATTTCACCAAGTTCACAGTTATGCCGCATGCTCCAATCTACAGTGATGTTACCTTGTACCAGACCATTGATTTTCTTTAAGACTTTCCTCTCGCAAACTAAAAGATTATTTAAGTCTTTTTTCAGACACTCCAACTTTCGCTATCATATATCCAAATATGTTGGATCAGTGTTTTGTACAGCAGTATTTTGAAACTCCTTGAAAAACTGCGTGATTTAATAAGCTGACTCAGACTGAAGTTACGGTCGGTCTGTAGCTTGGATCCTCTCTTTCATATCTCCTCACAGATTGTGGTCTCTATAAAAATAACCTGCAGATATTTAAAATTATGAAACCATTTTTAGGATCGGGTTGCGACTACAAGAGACTGGAATCTTTTTACAGAAACTGTTTAGTAAAAAAAATGTAATTACTTCCCTTGGTATGGTATCAGTTTGCTACTAAATATTTTGATATTCATTGTAATTACACCAAGCGAGGCGTAGTTTGGCTTTTACAGGCGTGATGTGTGGCTTATGAGCAGCCGCTCTACCATGAAATCCAAGTTTTTCTCACCTCCCGCCCAACTGTCATCGTACTTGCAGTGGAACCTGATGCAGTTTGGAATTCCTGTGTGATGGTGTGGATAGATATCTGCCTATTACACATTACGACACTCTTCAACTGTAAGCGGTCTCTGTCAGTCAACAGACGAGGTCGGCCTGTACGCTTTTGTGCTGTACGTGCCCCTTCACGTTTCCACTTTACTCTCACATCGGAAACAGTGGACGTAGGGATGTTTAGGAGTGTGGAAATCTCGCGTACAGACGTATGACACAAGTGACTCCCAATCACCGGACCACGTTGGAAGTCCCTGAGTTGCGCCGAGCGCCCCATTCTGCTCTCTCACGGTGTCTAATGACTAGTGGTCTCGCTGATGTGGACTACCTAGCTGTAGGTGGCAGCACAATGCACCTAATATGAAAAACGTATGTTTTTGGGGGTGTCCAGATACTTTTGATCGCAAAGTGTATCACTGTGCTCCAGAAGTAAGTAATTTGAACAATTTCATTTTTCCATAAAATAATTATTTTTGTTACAACAGAGGTTAATGAATTTTTAATTAATTCACTCTTGAATTAGATTGGAAACGACACACCTTATATATTTTCATCGAAAACTACTTTGAAAAAAATGTTGTCCTCTTGCGTTTTCATAATCTTTTTGAAAATTAATGAAGCAATACTTAGCGATATTCTGTGGGTCACGTTAATGCAAATATAAAGTATTCGTGACCTAATTTGTTCTACGTACCTCCTTCTATGAAATATTCTCTTCTTGTTAAATAAATGACATCTGTTGCCCTAATTCCCGGAATAAAAGACGGCTGGCAACAAACTGAAATGGATGAACCGGACAACTTTTATGAGAAAAACAATTATTCTCATCCTGGGGTCGCGTGCAGCCGACACGAGCTGATCCGTAACGTGAAATGGGAGAGCTTTATCTCAAATTTGGTGTTAAATACCCGAAGTCAGATTTCGAGAACACCAAGAAGACGTTGGAATCGAAAAAAATATCCTTTTCTCAAATTTGGTGTTAAGTACTCTAAGTCAATTTTCGAGAACATCGAGAAGACGCTGGAATCGAAAAAATATCAGTTCTCGGTTCTAGGATTGCCCGAACCTACCCCGGAATAATGTGTATCACAGACACCGTGGGTCACTAGCATGCAGTTTTTGTTGTTGAAATATCCATTATAGCAGGTCGTCAGGCTTTAAAAAGTTCACAACAGCATAGCGTATACAAAAGTGAAGTCAGAATTTGAAAAATGTCTGTTTTCACAACAAATGATCACCGAGAATTTCATAATCCACAATGTTGCAAAAAATGCTCCAGCCTTACTGTAGCAGAAATCAGCGCGTTCTCGCGAAAACAACGTTGCGTGGAGTGTAGTCCTCCCCTATGAATTGTTCTTGAATTTGTTTCAGAGTCTAGGAAAGACTCGTCTAGAGACTACCCGAGGACGCTATGTAGTTGCAGTGCAGTTGACGATAATCCTAATGTCAGCGTCAGAAAAGCTGCTGCTGTACAAGGTAACGTTGACCACGTCACTGTATGGAGAGTGCTACGGGAGAACCAGTTCATATTCGTAAATATACAACAGAACTTTGGAAATAAAAGATAATAGAAAACGGTAAGTTTAAGTTTGGAGTCTATCTTTGACAAGACAATGTGTGACTTTATTTACACAACCTTATCAGAGAATGGTGAATCGAGCCCTTATGCGGCACACAGATGTAACTTGTCAAAATAGTATACGTTACGAGGTACAGTAGTTTCTTATATGACGGCAAGAATCAAAACTCGAGACGTCGGATGGGGTAATACATTTCCCATATTGCATAAGGGCAGCAGGCTCAGGGGACTGCAGCAGAAACGCTGCGAAACAATAAAGCTGCTCCTCAAGTAGAGTTGAAACTGCGTTTACTGTCACCGAATGCGATTCGGTAATGTCTATGGTGCAACACAAGTGACGTAATTTTCAAACAATTTCATGAAGTTTCCTCACTCAGATAACGCTGTGACGGGAATATTGCTGCAGCGAGAGCGTGCTATAAATACTTTGTTATGCGTGCTACACAAGGTATTACGTGCCACCCACCAGACGGGCGAAACGTTATGTGGATAACAGCGCTGTAACTGTGCCACTCGGGCAGAGAATATTTGTGTATCCTTTTACTCTTACCCGTAACGCCTGTTAATGTTTATTTTTCTATGGGGAATCTGATATGTTTTTTCTGTCAACAGACTAAAAGCAGCAATATTTTTGCTCCGTATAGTTTAGCTTATCTGAAACTGAAATTTATGATTTTGTTTGTGAATTTTACTCCTCAGTAGAAATCAGAAATCTGATTCAGTGTACATTGCCTTTTCATCGTAACACCTCGGTTTAAAGCGAAATGTGTGAGGATGTATCAGACTTATTAGGGGTAATTATACAGGATGTTACAAAAAGGTACGGCCAAACTTTCCTCACACACAAATAAAGAAATGATGTTATGTGGACATGTGTCCGGAAACGCTTAATTTCCATGTTAGAGCTCATTCTAGTTTCGTCAGTATGTACTGTACTTCCTCGATTCACCGCCAGTTGGCCCAATTGAAGGAAGCTAATGTTGACTTCGGTGCTTGTGTTGACATGCCACTCATTGCTCTACAGTACTAGCATCAAGCACATCAGTACGTAGCATCAACAGGTTAGTGTTCATCACGAACGTGGTTTTGCAGTCAGTGCAATGTTTACAAATGCGGAGTTGGCAGATGCCCATTTGATGTATGGATTAGCACGGGGCAATAGCCGTGGCGCGGTACGTTTGTATCGAGACAGATTTTCAGAACGAAGGTGTCCCGACAGGAAGACGTTCGAAGCAATTGATCGGCGTCTTAGGGAGCACGGAACATTCCAGCCTTTGACTCGTGACTGGGGAAGACCTAGAACGACGAGGACACCTGCAATGGACGAGGCAATTCTTCGTGCAGTTGACGATAACCCTAATGTCAGCATCAGAGAAGCTGCTGCTGTACAAGGTAATGTTGACCACGTCACTGTATGGAGAGTGCTATGGGAGAACCAGTTGTTTCCGTACCATGTACAGCGCGTGCAGGCACTATCAGAAGCTGATTGGCCTCCACGGGTACACTTCTGCGAATGGTACATCCAACAATGTGCTAATCCTCACTTCAGTACAAATGTTCTCTTTACGGATGAGGCTTCATTCCAACGTGATCAAATTGTAAATTTTCACAATCAACATGTGTGGGCTGACGAGAATCCGCACGCAATTGTGCAATCACGTCATCAACACAGATTTTCTGTGAACGTTTGGGCAGGCATTGTTGGTGATGTCTTGATTGGGCCCCATGTTCTTCCACCTACGCTCAATGGAGCACGTTATCATGATTACCTGCTGTGCTGCTAGAACATGTGCCTTTACAAGTACGACACAACATGTGGTTCATGCACGATGGAGCTCCTGCACATTTCAGTCGAAGTGTTCGTACGCTTCTCAACAACAGATTCGGTGACCGATGGATTGGTAGAGGCGGACCCATTCCATGGCCTCCACGCTCTCCTGACCTCAACCCTCTTGACTTTCATTTATGGGGGCATTTGAAAGCTCTTGTCTACGCAACCCCGGTACCAAATGTAGAGACTCTTCGTGCTCGTATAGTGGACGGCTATGATACAATACGCCATTCTCCAGGGCTGCATCAGCGCATCAGGAATTCCATGCGACGGAGGGTGGATGCATGTATCCTCACTAACGGAGGACATTTTGAACATTTCCTGTAACAAAGTGTTTGAAGTCACGCTGGTACGTTCTGTTGCTGTGTGTTTCCATTCCATGATTAATGTGATTTGAAGAGAAGTAATAAAATAAGCTCTAACATGGAAGTTAAGCGTTTCCGGACACATGTCCACATAACATATTTTCTTTCTTTGTGTGTGAGGAATGTTTCCTGAAAGTTTGGCCGTACCTTTTTGTAACACCCTGTAGAGGTAAGAAGGCCTTTGGTTGTGAATCCGTGCCGGCCGGGGTGGCCGAGCGGTTCTAGGCGCTACAGTCTGGAACCGCGCGAGCGCTACGGTCGCACGTTCGAATCCTGCCTCGGGGATGGATGTGTGTGATGTCCTTAGGTTAGTTAGGTTTAAGTAGTTCTAAATTCTAGGGGACTGATGGCCTCAGAAGTTATGTGTCATAGTGCTCAGAGCCATTTGAACCATGTTTTTGTGAATCCGTGAAAAAATGTTCGTGGAGGTCCGGAACTGAAAAACCCGTGGCATGTTTCGATGAAGTTACTCCATCTCGGATAGTATTCTTTATTTAGTGACCTTAAACTTAGTGACCTTAAATGGTATTTTATTTCATAAAAAATAGTAAAATAGACATACCATGGGACAAGGCCTTGATAACTGTACGTCGTTTTTTTTTTTTTATATGTCACCATTCATGAAGAAGTGAAATGTTCGGTGGCTTCTTTGTGAGATTAAATTATGTCACCTAAAACTATAACGATATACTGAATCTATAAATACGCTGTCATTTCCATTTAGTCCTCACAAGAGGAGAAAAATCTCCAACATTGATAAATTCTTTGGAAACTATTCTGAGTGAGAATGTAACCATGGATGTTCCTAACGTTCTGTGGAGAGGTTACGCTATAAACATTAGACATTTGCAACAATTATTTCTCTATTGTTTTTCAGTTTGAGTCAGCAAGCACTGCTACTGCAAGTTTCTCTGCGAATTGTGTTTTTTGACATTTGAGAATGCTCCACGATATCTTCCTATATTTTTGGCTCTACACTGTGGTGTTTTAAGTCATATGACTCAGTTTCATTTACTTGCCATCTTTTTCTGTACGGTGGCTTTATTGATATCTGTCAAATGCCAGTACTGTGTTTCATATCTTAAGCATTACAACTTGGATTTAGTGAGGCAAGGTAGTGATTTGTTGAACACAGAGACAAGGCCATTATCCCTTCGCCTCCCCTCTGTCAACGAACGCCATAACTAAAACGCACTCTAGAAAGCTCTATGAAAATTGAATTACTATAAGATGACAATAAATTAGACTGTAACGTCTTCTCGATGACATGGTTATTAGAGAGCATAAATTTAGATTGGAGTAGATATAGGGAAGAATATCGGTGGTGTCACTTTCCATGGAACCTCCGAAGTTGAAGTAAATGGTTGAGAGAAACCATGGAGAATATAAATGACCGGAGAACAATTCGAACTGCCGGATCTAGCATGCGAATCCATTGTACTAACAAGTGCTCCATATCAGTCGGTGATTATGGCAAAACTACAAATAATATGAATCCTAGGTGTCTTACGAACCAGGATACGAGATGTAAGTGGTTACAGAACAGAAAGGAAGTTCTGACCTTGCGCTGCATAATGGAAGCGATGCTGTCTAACTATCCGGAGGTGAATGTTAAAATTTTCTTGGCTTGACGGTCAAACATAAAACCTTCTCGTTTATGGATCGTAAGATTTATTAAGTTCGATTCAGGCGCAGTCACCGAAACGGATCTAAAAAATATCCTCAATATAAACGCAGTGTTCAGCTTAGCTGTTCAAACTGATTAAAACCACGATCTGACCGCGTATTATTTATTAACAGGTAACATTCATCTGACAAGTCTTCCAGCAAATGTGTCGCCATTTTGACGTCACACGCAGTATCGATTATCGAAGCGGAAGGCGCCATATTCATTTTGGCATATTTAGGTGTTTTATATTATAACTTGGAGTATGCCATTTCACGGCAGAGTCGCACTGAATATTTATCACACACACACACACACACACACACACACACACAGACGTCACCGTTATCATTAAATGTCGTTAATAACGCATCAGGGATATAAACCGTCAAGAGAAACCATGATAACCAACGCAGGATATAAATATCATATGTTCAAGCTGTAGAATAATGGATTATATCGTGGGTTACATAGCCGAAGGATATAGCTTCCATTTCACTACGTGTTAATTTTTTTTCTCACTTTAATGTTGTTATCACATTCTGGGCCTTTCTTATGACTGTAATACGAGTATACTCTGCAATATTTGTTTTTATTTACATTTCTGTCTGATTAGAGAACGAAGAATGAAATAAATATTTCACTGTTTATTTCCGAATGTGAGGCGATTTCCTACACTAGAGAGTGGTTAGGCAGAAACCTAAGAGAATAGGTGCTGCGAGTGAAACGAGTCAAAATAAGAATCGTATTCTTCCTTGACACAAATATTGTGAATGTTTACATCCAATGTACGCAAAGACCATGAACAGATATGTACTTCACATGTTACAATGGATGGCCCTGCCGGTTGGTATGTTTCTGCCGTTAACGACAAGTGTGAAGTGTTAGCCGTGTGATAGAACCCCGCACGAAAGCAAACGAAAGTCGGTAGCACTTCCTGCGGTGGTTGATATTAATTGTTGCGTCTAAATGACGTCAACTCTGTAGGAAGTCTTGTGAGATGAGTGTTACCCTTGATTAGCCTGCCTCACAGTCATGGAAGTAAAGTATAGGGAGACTTGTCTTTAAGTCACAGACTTGAAGCCGACATTCGCCGCTGGCGCAAACATTCTTGTGTATTCGAAATATATAAAAAAATTAAATATGCACTTAAGACCAGAAAAACGTTCATTCTTAACAGAATTTGTTGAAGTGTCACGTACGTCTTTTCTTGGTTATTCGAAACGTATAACAAAAAGTGGACTAAATATGCAATTAATACCAGAAAAACGTTTGAAAATGCCTACCTGACACTGTTATTCACGAAAGCACTGTGCCATTTTCTATTTAAAACAACTGTTGTGTACACATGACAGAAATTAAGAAGAAACAGCAGTCACCTGCTAACGTTTTGGGGCTTCAAAGCAACGTTGGTCCGGCGGTAGCGTCCTCGCTTCTCGAAAAACGGGGTCCGGGGTTCGATTCACGGCGGGGTCAGGAATTTTCATGTGCCCCGAGATAACTGGGTGTTGTTGTGTCGCCTTCATCATCATCATTCATCCACATTACGGTCGGAGGAAGGCAACGGCAAACCACCTCCACTACACGACCTTGTCTAATACGGCGGTGCGGGTCTCCTGCATCGTTCCCCTACGCTCTGTCAAGAAGCGTTGGACTTCATTTCCATTCCAAAGCATCGTATAGTGTAAGTTTGTAGCGACATCTCCCATTAAAACTCTCCCGTGTTCCGAGCTCGTGACCTTAACCGTTTCAATTCTCTCACAGATTATGTAGTTTAAAACGAATAAACGTTCACCCCTAAAGCACGAAATTATTTTCAGTAGAATTAAAATGTTTGATTGCAGATTATATTCTCTTCGGCGGTCATATTGAAAGATTTTTACTTCGACAGAGCACCAACTGAAAACCAAAAGTCAAAGGATATCATCTGCAATGCAGTTTAGATATATTGTTTAGAAAACATACACTCCAGCGCTGTATGTTCCCTAGATAACATGAACTCTTCAAGTTAATAAAATACAACAGGAGCCATGCCTTGCTGCAACAGACAATCACACGTCTCTTTAGAATGCAGTAAAATGGACGAATGATGTGCAATATAAAGTATTGTATATTTTTTTGATTCAGCGATCATGGCGTGCCAGCGTTCCTTGGAGGTTGGTACTGCCGCCTTGCATCGTAGTTCACATAGCTAGGTGCCTGATATTTCCGTCTTTCCCGAGACACCGCAACAAGCTGAGTGGCTCGTTAAATAGTTAATTTCTGCGACATTTTTCACAAACGTTAGCACGTGACATTCCTCCTTCAACTGCAGCAGCAGTAATGGCTGACAAAATCTTCCATTCTTTTGATACTTTTGAGATAATCGTTCTAGACAATCCGTCAGAGATTTAAGAAAAATTAAAATACTTTCATAGGATTTGTTGACCTAGAAAAATCTTTCTACACTGCAAAACGGCGTAAGATATAAACCTGCAGAAAAATAGGCATAAGCTATAGGTAGGGACGGGTAGGTCTAATATACAACGTATGTAAGATCCTTGAGGTAACAATCTGAGTGGAAGACCAAGATGGAAGTGCTCGGATTAAAAAGGGCGTAAAGCAGGGATGAAGTATCACTCAACCTGGACATCGGAGAACCAATGACAGAAATAAAATGTAGGTTCAGGGGTGGAGTTAAATTTCACGATGAAAGAATGCAAATGATCAGATTCACTGGCGACATCGCAGTCCTTAGTGAAAGTGAATAAGACTTTTCGAATGCAGTGAACGGTTCAGTGAACACAGAATGCAGGCTAAGAATAAACTGAAGAAAGACGACAGTAAAGAGGAATAGCAGAAATGAGATTCTCAATTAACTCAACATTAAAATTTGAGACCACAAGATAAACGAAGCAAGGAGGATAAATAAAGCAGACTAGAACAGGCAAAGAGGGTTACCAACTAGAAGACGTCTACTTTTAGCATAGGACGTAATCTGAGATGGTAGTTTTCTGGGAATCTGCGACTGGAGCACAGTATTGTATACAAGGTGGTCACAAACTGTCTGAAGAGCTTGCAAGGGTGTTGCGAGGTAGATTGTGCTGAGAAATAATGGTTAAGAAAGAAATTGGATACGTTGTACCGTTTTCGAGTCGTGTTGCTCTTGTGACCTTCAGTGCAGAGACTGGTATGATGCAGCTCTCTACGCTGCTCCATCCTGTGCAAGCTCCTTCATCTCCAAGTAGCCACTGTAACTTACATCCTACTGAATCTGCTTAGTGTATTCATCTCGTGGTCTCCTTCTACGATTTTTACACCAGACGCTGCCCTCCAATACTACAATGAATGATCCCCTGATCCCTCAGAACGTGTCCTGCCAACCGATTCCATCTTCTAGTCCATTTGTGCCACAAATTCCTCACCTCCCCAATTCTATTCAATACCTCCACAATACTTACTGATCTACCCATCTAATCTTCAGCATTCTTCTGTAGCACCACATTTCGAAAGCTTCTATTCTCTTCTTGTCCAAACTATTTACCGTCCATGTTTCACTTCCATACATGGCTACACTCCATACAAACACTTGCAAGAAAGACTTCCTGACGCTTAAATCTATACCCGATGTTAACAAGTTTCTCTTCTTCAGAAACGCTTTCCTTGCCATTGCCAGTCTACATTTTATATCTTCTCTTCTTCGACCATCATCAGTTATTTTTCTCTCCAAATTGCAAAATTCAGTTACTACTTTAAGTGTCGCATTTCCTGATGTAATTCCCTCAGAATAACCTGATTTAATAGGATTGCATTGCATTATCCTCGTTTTGGTTCTGTTAATATTCATCTTATATCCTTCTTTCAAGACAATGTCCATTCCGTTCAACTGCTCTTCCAGGTCCTTTGCTGTCTCTGACGCAATTACAATGTCATCGGCAAAGCTCAAAGTTTTTATTTCTTCTCCATGGATTTTAGTTCCTACGCCAAATTTTACTTTTGTTTCCTTTACTGCTTGCTCAATATATACACTCCTGGAAATTGAAATAAGAACACCGTGAATTCATTGTCCCAGGAAGGGGAAACTTTATTGACACATTCCTGGGGTCAGATACATCACATGATCACACTGACAGAACCACAGGCACATAGACACAGGCAACAGAGCATGCACAATGTCGGCACTAGTACAGTGTATATCCACCTTTCGCAGCAATGCAGGCTGCTATTCTCCCATGGAGACGATCGTAGAGTTGCTGGATGTAGTCCTGTGGAACAGCTTGCCATGCCATTTCCACCTGGCGCCTCAGTTGGACCAGCGTTCGTGCTGGACGTGCAGACCGCGTGAGACGACGCTTCATCCAGTCCCAAACATGCTCAATGGGGGACAGATCCGGAGATCTTGCTGGCCAGGATAGTTGACTTACACCTTCTAGAGCACGTTGGGTGGTACGGGATACATGAGGACGTGCATTGTCCTGTTGGAACAGCAAGTTCCCTTGCCGGTCTAGGAATGGTAGAACGATGGGTTCGATGACGGTTTGGATGTACCGTGCACTATTCAGTGTCCCCTCGACGATCACCAGTGGTGTACGGCCAGTGTAGGAGATCGCTCCCCACACCATGATGCCGGGTGTTGGCCCTGTGTGCCTCGGTCGTATGCAGTCCTGATTGTGGCGCTCACCTGCAAGGCGCCAAACACGCATACGACCATCATTGGCACCAAGGAAGAAGCGACTCTCATCGCTGAAGACGACACGTCTCCATTCGTCCCTCCATTCACGCCTGTCGCGACACCACTGGAGGCGGGCTGCACGATGTTGGGGCGTGAACGGAAGACGGCCTAACGGTGTGCGGGACCGTAGCCCAGCTTCATGGAGACGGTTGCGAATGGTCCTCGCCGATACCCCAGGAGCAACAGTATCCCTAATTTGCTGGGAAGTGGCGGTGCGGTCCCCTACGGCACTGCGTAGAATCCTACGATCTTGGCGTGCATCCGTGCGTCGCTGCGGTCCGGTCCCAGGTCGACGGGCACGTGCACCTTCCGCCGACCACTGGCGACAACATCGATGTACTGTGGAGACCTCACGCCCCACGTGTTGAGCAATTCGGCGGTACGTCCACCCGGCCTCCCGCATGCCCACTATACGCCCTCGCTCAAAGTCCGTCAACTGCACATACGGTTCACGTCCACGCTGTCGCGGCATGCTACCAGTGTTAAAGACTGCTATGGAGCTCCGTATGCCACGGCAAACTGGCTGACACTGACGGCGGCGGTGCACAAATGCTGCGCAGCTAGTGCCATTCGACGGCCAACACCGCGGTTCCTGGTGTGTCCGCTGTGCCGTGCGTGTGATCATTGCTTGTACAGCCCTCTCGCAGTGTCCGGAGCAAGTATGGTGGGTCTGACACACCGGTGTCAATGTGTTCTTTTTTCCATTTCCAGGAGTGTAGATTGAATAACATCGGAGACAGGATACAATCCTGTCTGACTCCCTTCCCAACCACTGCTTCACTTTCATGTCCCTCGACTCTTATAACTGCCAAATGGTTTCTGTACAAATGTTAAATAGCCTTTAGCTCCCTGTATTTGACCTCTGCCACCTACAGAGTTTGAAAGAGAGTATTACAGTCAACATTGTCAAAATCTTTCTCTAAGTCTACAAATGCTAGAAACTTATCTTCTAAGATAAGTCGTAGGGTCAATGTTGCCTCACGTGTTCCAACATTTCTACGGAATCCAAACCGATCTTTCCCGAGATCGGCTTCTATCAATTTTTCCATTCGTCTGTAAAGAATTCGCGTTAGTATTTTGCAGCCGTGACTTATTAAACTGATAGTAATTATCACACCCGTCAACACCTGCTTTCTTTGGGACTGGAATTATTATATTATTCTTGCAGTCCGAGGGTATTTCACCTATCTCATACATCTTGCTCACCAGATGGTAGAGTTTAGTCAGGGCTGGCTTTCCCGAGGCTAACAGTAGTTCTAATGGAATGTTGTCTACTCCCGGGGCCTTGTTTCGACTCAGGTCTTTCAGTGCTCTGTCAAACTCTTCACGCTGTATCATATCTACTATTTCATTTCTATCTACACTATGTGATCAAAAGTATCCGGAAACCTGGCTGAAAATGACTTACAAGTTCGTGGCACCTTCCATCGGTAATGCTGGAATTCAGTGTGGTGGTGGTCCACCCTTAGCCTTGATGACAGGTACCACTCGCGCAGGTATACTTTCAAGCAGGTCTGGAAGGTTTCTAGGGGAAAGGCAGCCAATTCTTCACGGAGTGCTCCACTGAGGAGAGGCATCGATGTCGGTCTGTGAGGCCTGGTACGAAGTCGGTGTTCCAAAACATCCCAAAGGTGTTATACAGGGTTCAGGTCAGGACTCTGTGCAGGCCAGTCCAATACAGGGTTGTTATTGTCGTGTAACCACTCCGCCACAGGCCGTGCATTATGAAAAGGTTCTCGATCGTGTTGAAAGATGCAATCGCCATCCCCGAATTGCTCTTAAACAATGGGAATGTACAGGGTGCTTAAAACATCAATGTACGCCTGTGCTGTGATATTTCCACGCAAAACTACAAGGGGTGCAAGCCCCCTCCATGAAAAGCATGACCACACCATAACACCACCGCCTCCGAATTTTACTGTTGGCACTACACACGCTGGCAGCTGACGTTCACCGGGCATTCGCCATAACCACACCCTGCCATCGGATCGCCACATTATGTACCGTGATTCATCACTCCACACAACGTTTTTCCACTGTTCAATTGTCCCATGTTTACACTCCTTAAACCAAGCGAGGCGTCGTTTGGTATTTGTCAGCGTGACGTGTGGCTTATGAGCAGTCGTTCGATCATGAAATCGAAGTTTTCTCACCTCCTGCCTAACTGTCATAGTACTTGCAGTGGATACTGATGCAGTTTGGAATTCTTGTATGATGGTCTGGATAGATGTCTGCCTATTTCACTTTACGACACTCTTCGACTGTCGGCGGTCTCTGTCAGTCAACAGATAAGGTCGGCCTGTACGCTTTTGTGCCCTAAGTGTCCCTTCACGTTTACACTTCACTAATACATCGGAAACAGTGGACGTAGGGATGTTAAGGAGTGTGGAAATCACGCGTGCAGACGTATGCCACAAGTGACTAACAATCACCTGACCACGTTGGAAGTCCGTGAGTTCCGCGGAGCGCCCCATTCTGCTCTCTCATGATGTCTAATGACTACTGAGGCCGCTGATATGGAGTACCTGGCAGCACAATGCAAAATGATTCAAATGGCTCTGAGCACTATGCGACTTAACTTCTGTGGTCATCAGTCGCCTAGAACTTATAATTACTTAAACCTAACTAACCTAAGGACATCACACACATCCATGCCCGAGGCAGGATTCGAACCTGCGACCGTAGCAGTCGCTCGGTTCCAGACTGTAGCGCCTAGAACCGCACGGCCACAACGATCGGCAGCACAATGCACCTAATATGAAAAACTTATGTTTTTTGGGGGTCCGGATACTTTTGATCACATAGTGTACGTCCTCTTCCATTTCCATAATACTGCCCTCAAGTACATCCCCTTTTATGGACTCTCTACGTATTCCCTCCACCTTTCTGGTTTCCCTTGTTTGCTTGGAACTAATTTTCCATTTGAGCTCTTGATATTCATATAAGTGGTTCTCTTTTGCGTAAAGGTCTTTATAATTTTCCTGTGGGCAATATCTATCTTACCTCTATGGATCTAGATCCTTTCATTCGTCCTCTAGACATTCCTGCTTAGCCATTTTGCACTTCCTGTGGATCTCATTTTTGAGACATTTGTATTTCTTTTTGCCTGCTTCATTTATTGTATTTTTATATTTTCTCCGTTCATCAGTTAAATTCAATATCTCTTCCGTTAGCCAAGGATTTCTGCTAGCCCTCATCTTTTTACCTACTTGATCCTCTGCTGCCTTCACTATTGCATCTCTCAAAGCTACTCATTCTTCTACTACTGTATATCTTTCCCCCGTTTTTGTCAATCGTTCCCTAATGGTCTCTCTGAAACTCTCTACAACCTCTGGTTCTTTCACTTTATCCAGATCCCATCTTCTTAAATTTTGCAGTTTCTTCTGTTTTAACCTACAGTTCGTAACCAATAGATTGTGGTCATAATCGACATCTATCCCTGGATATGTCTTACAATTTAAAACCTGGTTCCCAAATCCCTGTATTACCATTATATAACCTATCTGAAACCTTCCGGTGTCTTCAGGCCTCTTCCACACATACAGCCTTCTGTCATGATTCTTAAACCTAGTGTTAGCTCTGATTAAGTTATGCTCTGTGCAAAATTCTACCAGGCGGCTTCCTCTTGCATCCCTTATCATCATTCCATAGTTACCTACTACTTTTTCTTCCCTTCCTTTTCCAGCTATCGTATTCCAGTACCCCATGGCTATTAAATTGGCATATAAACTTGTACTGTTGTGGTAGATGTGGGTCTCGCGCCAGTCTTGGCTACAATAATGCATTCACTGTGGTGTTAATAGTAACTTACTTGTATTCCTATTTTTTTATTCATTATTAACCTGCATTACCCCTATTAGATTTTGTATTTATAAACCTGTATTCGCCTGACCAGAAGTCTTGTTCCTCCCGCCACCGACCGTCACTAATTCACACTATATCTAACTTTGACATATCCATTTCCGTTTTTAAATTATCTAGCGTACCTGCCGATTAAGGGATCTGACACTCCATGCTCCGATTGGTAGAAAGCCAGTTTCGTTTCTCCTGATAACGACGTCCTCCTGAGTTTTCCCCGCCCGGTAATCGGAATGGGGGATTGTTTTACCTCCAGAATATTTTACCCAAGAGGACGTCATCATCATTTAACCATATAGTAAAGCTGCATGCCCTCGGGAAAAATTACGTCTATAATTTCCCCTTGCTTTAAGCCGTTCCCTGTACCAGCACAGCGAGGCCGTTTTGGTTAGTGTTACAAAACCAGATCAGTCAATCATCCAGGCTGTTCCCCCTGCAACTACTGAAAAGGCTGCTGCCCCTCTTCAGGAACCACACGTTTGTCTGGCCTCTCAACAGATACCTCTCCATTGTAGTTGCACCTACGGTACGGTTATATGTATCGCTGATGCACCGAAGCCTCCCCTCCAGCGGCAAGGTTAATGGTTCATAGTTCATGATTCCGAGTTAATTGAGTTAATTTGCATGGGAATTAGGCGATCAGGCCGTTGCGTGCGCAAATTCAAGCGGCTCGCCAGAGACGGTGTCACCAAACGTTTACATCGTTTGGTTTTTTACAACCGAACAAGAGGGCGATATACAAATTGGACCCGGGGCGATAGTAAGGATTGAACGCGAGCCAAAGACTAAGCAGTCTCACGCGCTATCATCTATGCTATGAGGACAACTGACGCTAACTGTCTCTGGGAGGCCGCTCGAATTTGCGCGCGCAAAGGTGTGATTGGCTAACTTCAATGCTATTTAACTCGGAAACGGAACAACGTATCGAATTTTTTTCAGATCAGTTAATTGTCAGCACGACCTACCCTGCAGCACCCTTACAAGCATGTCAGACTGTTTCTGACTATCCTGTAGAAGTTACTCGCGGACAGTGGGGAAGCCAGAAAAAGAAGAGAATCGATGAGTATTATATGTGATGTTACGGAATTAGCCCTTTGTTTCCTGACATAAGAAAAAATTTACTTTTTAACATTTTCTTTGCAGAATTTATGCTATTGTGGCCTCAAATGACGATAGGATTTTTTGTAAAATTTTGTTTTATTTTTTACAACTTTTTTCACTCCTGGTACCCAGAAGTACCGTCAGACTCCATGGACAGAATCACAACATGCGCAGAAAAATGCTCCAATTTTTATAACTTGTACTTCATTCCACATAATTATTAAATATTTTTACATTAGAACATTAATTAACAAAAATATATTTCTGAATTTTTTTTTAAATTTCGCATAAATTTACCTTTAGAGCAACTTCACAATACATAGTAACTTAGCTATACATTTTTGACAGTATATACATATCATATATTTAGTGATACCTTATGAAATTGTAGGAAACAGTTCTTTTTCTCTTTGCAGCACAAATATGCTTTACATGTACTACACTGTGAATGTGGTCTCGGCTGAATTTTATTTTTCGCACACATTTCGCATCCTCCTCTTTTACAACTGAACACTACAAAATGGTTTCCTCGGTTGCCAAGTCGTACATCCTTAGGAACAGAAAAGTTATCTTTCCTTCTCTTTGGGGGAGTCATTTCTTCTTTACCAGAGTTTCTCTTTTTGAGATTTGGCACTTGCTGTTCATTCATTAGCCCTAGTGCCACAGCACGCCTGAATTCCAGCAGTGGCAGTGCCCCATGTACATCACTGAAAATGACATAAGCATTGACAAAAGCAATTTCTATTGCTCCCCAGAATAATAATTCTTCGATCGCCTGTCAAGACCATAAGTTGAACGTAATCTGTCTGCATGATACACACCACCCATGTTTTTATTGTAATCACATACAATAACTGGACTTGGTATAGTCATACTAGTTCCATCTTTCTGTTTTTCTTGAAACTACGCTCTGTTCAGTGCCGTGGAAGTTTGACGCAAAATACACTACTTTATTGTCCCTCCATTCAAATACTGTTAGGTCTAAAGATGACACTCTGTGATTTGATTCCCCACGCTTTAGACATTTTTCTTTAGGTAAATTCGCTGGCAAACCTTTCCTGTTTGTTCTAATTGTTCCACTGGCAAATGTATTTACGGATTTTAATTTCTCCAAAAGTGGAATAGAAGTAAAAAAATTATCAAAGTACAATTTTCTGTACTGACCCCAATACGGTTTAGACAATTTCAGTACCACTCTCTCCCCTAAACCGTACCCTTCAAAGTCCTTCTCCAGTTTCTCATTTCTACCTTGATATACTTCAAAATTGAGTGTGTATGCTTTTTGATCACAAATTGCCCATAGTTTATAGCCTCTTTTGATTGGTTTTAATGTATTATACTGCTTTATGCTACTTCTTCCCTTCAAGACAACCATTGTTTCATCAATACTGAGTTCTCTAGTGCCCCTGTATATAGACATAAATTGCTTATTCAAAGCAGTCAGAAGCGGGCGTATTTTATACTATTTATCAGTGTTTCTTTCTAGACGTTTTGTGTTATCATTAAGATGTAAATTACTCAAAATAAAATCAAACCTGTCCCTACTCATGCATCGCCTTACGATCGAAATACCAAGGTCATCACATGCAGACCAGTAGTGTTTCCACGACGGCAGCTTGTGGTAACCCATAAATAAATTAATTCCCAAAAAAGCAAACAGCTCATGTTCCTTCAGATTTAAAATTGTTCCCTTCTGTGTTGCGTACAGATTGCTCTGGAAAATAATGTCTTCTGCAACTGGCTACAAAATGAAAATAAAAACATCAGTAGCTGTGTGGCAATCCTGAAATTATTCTTCCATAGGCCCTGCAGAACGAATACATGAATGGAAATAGTACTGCAGTTGTCACAGATGGAACAGGGTTCTAGAGTAATTCGTGAAATGAAAAAGAAGAAATTGACCAATGCTGAAAAAGAATTTATGATAATCTAAGTGTAAGAAGATACCTTCACTATATCTGTATTCACAGTTCCTTGTTTCAATGTATTTGTCTCTCCACATTCTGTTTGTCCGATATTCCCATTGAGGTGAAGGTGTAAACGGCAAAGAACTCTCTGATGCATCATTATCCGAACAAGTGGAGTTTGTTTCACAATCTGCCTCTTGAAAATTTCACGAAAAAGCTTTGTCAAAATTATTAACATATTCGTCATCATCTTCGATGTCAGTATCCTCTGCAATACCAGAGGGAATGTCCTCATACAAAATTGCTTCAATCTCTGCATCACTGAAAGGTCGAAAGTAGCCACCAGTTTTACGATTTTCGTCCATCTGTGTGAGAAAAAGTGGACAGAACAACTAGTGAGCGGTAACGAATTGTTGCTACAATAAAGTGTTCGCACAACCTGACGGTACTAATAAGTCCGCTTTATATTTTCCACTTTATCTCATTCACTTGTCACGTAATGCTTCAAATTATTATAAAAAACAAAGGAGGTAAGTACTTACAATGGAGAACTCAACGGAAGTTTCAATAAACTGCGCACAAATTTAGGCAACACATTACAAACAAGCACATACAATCTTGTTTTCACAGCAGCCCGCGAAAAACAATTTCAAGCTCTGCCCACCAGGGAGGTCTATGTATTGCACAATAACATCTATGAAACAGTAGAGCAGAGTTACTGTTACGTACCGACAGGCTCTCAGATCACGAAACTGCACCACGAGAAAACAATGAGAGTCAAAACTTACTGGTACTTTTAAGTACCGCCAAGCAACAAAGGGTTAGGCTGAATATTAAGTGGACTGCTAAGATATAAATGAAGTTCTCCAGAGATTTGTGTGGAAGGGAATACGTGAAAACATTAGTTAGAAGAAAGGATAGGTAAGCAGTATATGTGTTAAGATAGCAGAGAATTACTAGAGGGAGGCATAGAGGGGAAAACCTGTAGGCGTGAAACGTCCCCTTAGAAAAATTATACATGACTATGCTTAAACTGACACACAATATTTTTAGCGCAACGCAACCTGACTTTCAAAAATCCCTACAAAAGAATGGCCCTGACTAACAATAACCTATACCTTTCACAAATCACTTACCTCACAAAAATCTTGGTTACTCGAACTACTGCAATACAGCAAGCGCCACTACTGCCAGCTAAATAAAAGATTCAAACTACGGAAGGCACTAACTACTGATAGGCATACTTAGCAAATGAAAGATTTTAATAGAGAACAAACAATGTATTTACTTTAATAATCATAATATATATAGCAGTTTATGCCATCCAGTCTTACAAATTTCAAATCTCCGCCATTTCTCTCCCCACATCCACCACTGCTGGCAGCTCACCTCCAACTGCGCAACTCTACGCGCTGTTCACATCCAGCTGCCCAACACTACAATGGCAGACAACAATGCAAACTAGCCAAAGACTGCACACAGCACAGCCAGTGATTTTCATCAGAGTGCTACGTGGCGTTACCAATATAATAAACCTAAACAGCCTACTTACAGGTGAAGACAGACTGGAATAGATCCACCAAATAACTGTGGCGATTTGGTGTAAGTGCTACGATGAAATGAAGAGAACAGCACGGGAGAGGGACGTGGCCGGCTACCTAGAACCATTCAGAAGACTGATGACATTCCCCACTCATCACTCTTTCAAAGCGTTCAAGTGGGGTATCTGCCACTTAATGCTTATAAAATAGTGTTACGGCGAGAACGGAATAATGCAGTGCAGATGAATTATGGTGAGCGTCCCCGAAGGCAGGCGTCACGTCACCGCAAGACTCCTGTAATTAGGCGCCGACGCATCATTGAACCCATTGCCGTTATATGCTTTCCGCAGCCAGACACAAGACGACTGGGTGTGGGGGCACTATAAACAGGCAGGCTCGATGGATAACAGTTCTGGCTACACAGCCATCCCCAGGCAGAGCATGCCACGCTCGACAGGGTCCAAGATCCGACACAACCGGACCGCCCATGCAATCCTCTGAACGGGACAGGCCATCGCCAAGTCGTCATCGTCTGCGCTAACTGCAGTCGTAGAACGACGTGTAGGCATCAGCTACTTGCCAGCACTGCACATCATTAGCGCGCCGTCTCGTTTCAGAGTACGCGGTCTTCAGGCACGGCGGACTGTACGCACAGAGGCATTCAAACCATAATTGTTCTCGCGCTCCATACGTGAATGGAACAGGAAGAAACCGTAGTAACGGATACAATGGGATGTACCCTTTGCCATGCGCCTCAGGGTGGTTTGCAGAGTATAGCTGCAGATGTAGAAACAAACACTTCATTTTGCAGCTTAATGTATCAGCTAAACGTCTGTTTAGAAAATATATTAATAACTGATACATTGTCACGAATATGAAGCTGAAAACCACCAATCTGCAACAATTATTACTCCTGGTGAATTCGTTAAAACAACTTCGCTCACTCGCAGTGGCTGGTAACTGCAATATGAGTGCGTCCCAAAGCAGTCCACAGTTACTGAACGTAGTTTTCAAGCAGCTCATTAGAGTACAGCACTTACAAAACGAGAAACCAGTTTCATATTGCTACCCCTATTCCACATTTGTACCTCTCCAGTTGCACTCGCAAAAAGATTGAGGGAAAAACTACTGTCTAAAATCCTCCATACGAAGCTTACTTTCTCGCATCTTATCTTCATGGTCCTGACGCGAAACGTACGTTGTCGGCAGTAAAATCGTTCTGCAGTTGTTCGCATGTAGTTCATCATAAATTTCATTCCAGGTCATCTCATGTAAATTATTCTCAAAACCTTTGCCTTGACCTCACTAATTATTTAAACTGATTTCCGCCGAGGAGTATCCATAATGTAAGGCACTATCAAATTGTAACTAAATGTGCATCGTGATCAGAGACGGCATTTATCATTTTCTTGGTGTATTCCATTCCTGTAGATAGCGTGCGTAACTGTCTTTTATATTTATAAATGCAGTTAATTCACACAACTTCATTTAAGTAAACAATAATGAATTTAAGTAAAGATTGTATTTTTCAATCTTCGCCCAGCGAACCGCAGAACCGACCATTACCACGTACGCATTTTGATTCTAAACTCCAATAACAAGAAAAAACGCCAATATGAATATACGTGGATGAAGATTAATCATCTCTCTGTGTTATTACACAATACAAAGCACACAAACGGCTTGAACGTGTTTTGAGTCTCAGCATATGACCGTATACTCCACAACACTCTCCACTTGTATTCAGCATCTGCTGTAACACATGCTTCACAGGCCGTAGCTAAAAAAACAACCATCAGTTGCGTATGGACGTCTTTCGACAGGAATACCCCTGCAGCAGTCAATGTCTCACTAAATTTATTAACCCGATAAAATCCATCCTGCACCTCTTAGAAATCTTTTGAAGTTCTGTCTTATATCACGAAAAGTGCCGGGGCAGCTGCGGAATTTTATTTGAATTTCATAATTAATTTAGCTAATAAACAAGACCGTTATCGCCATCTTGCAGCCGCAGGAGCGCCGGCGCCAGAGAACTTACATTAGCATGTTGGCAACATGGAGGCATAATAAGAAGAGGAAATGGCGCTACAGACGTAACTATGAATGCTGCTTTGTAGCCGGCACGGCCATATTGGACGCCCAAAACATTAGCAGACTACTGGTTACGATTCCTTCTTGTTCTTAATTTCTGTCATGTGCCCGTAATAGTTGTTTTAAATACTAAATAATACAATGCTTTACTGAATAACACAGCGCCAGGAAGGCACATTCAGACGTTTTCCTGGTCTCAAACGAATAATAGATCCAGTAATACGACGCGTTTAGCTTCGTTAATGAAGCTTTGTTTTCGTTATACGTTTAGAATAAACAGAAAGAGAAGTATATAACGTGACAAGGCTGTTTTCGGAAACCAATATTTTCCTTAACACGGACTGACGGAACTCATGTTCTGCCTTATTCATGGAGGTAAAGAAAGAAACGAGTTTTCATTACTCACAAGCTTGAAGCCGACCTCCACCATCTTATATAGCCCAAAAACATTAGGTTCACCGCATTTATACCTCTAAGATTCACTATGGTTATACTTCCCCGTGACGTCACTCAGACGTGCCTTGTGCCCAGTTTCGACCGTTGGGAATATCTAGGTGACTTTCGTGGTCATATCACAAATAGCATCTGGTGCTTTTGTTTGTGGAGACGCACGCGATCATAATCGAAAGTTCTGTTTACTATTATAGTAGCGGATTAATTTTCCTATACAGTTGTTCAGTTTCGTTAACATTTCAATAACAGTTGACTTTTTCGACATGTACTAAATACGATAGCATGCCTTGCTTCTTTTCTCATATATATACAGGGTGGTCCATTGATAGTGACCGGACCAAATATCTCACGAAATAAGCGTCAAACGAAAAAACTACAAAGAACGAAACTCGTCTAGCTTGAAGGGGGAAACCAGATGGCGCTATGGTTGGCCCGCAAGATGGCGCTGCCATATGTCAAACGGCCATCAACTGCGTTTTATTAAAATAGGAACCCCCATTTTTATTACATATTCGTGTAGTACGTAAAGAAATATGAATGTTTTAGTTGGACCACTTTTTTCGCTTTGTGATAGATGGCGCTGAAATAGTCACAAACGTATAAGTACGTGGTATCACGTAACATTCCGCCACTGCGGACGGTATTTGCTTCGTGATACGTTACCCGTTTTAAAATGGACCGTTTACCAATTGCGGAAAAGGTCGATATCGTGTTGATGTATGGCTATTCTGATCAAAATGCCCAACGGGCGTGTGCTATGTATGCTGCTCGGTATCCTGGACGACATCATCCAAGTGTCCGGACCGTTCGCCGGGTAGTGTGTGAAATCTTATGGGACTTAATTGCGAAGGTCATCAGTCCCTATGCTTACACACTACTTAACCTAAATTATCCTAAGGACAAACATACACACCCATGCCCGAGGGAGGACTCGAACCTCCGCCGGGACCAGCCGCACAGTCCATGACTGCATCGCCGGATAGTTACGTTGTTTAAGGAAACAGGAAGTGTTCAGCCACATGTGAAACGTCAACCATGACCTGCAACAAATGATGATGCCCAAGTAGGTGTTTTAACTGCTGTCGCGGCTAATCCGCACACCAGTAGCAGACAAATGGCGCGAGAATCGGGAATCTCAAAACGGTCGGTGTTGAGAATGCTAAATCAACATCGATTGCACCCGTACCATATTTCTATGCACCAGGAATTGCATGGCGACGACTTTGAACGTCGTGTACAGTTCTGCCACTAGGCACAAGAGAAATTACAGGACGATGACAGATTTTTTGCACGCGTTCTATTTAGCGACGTAGCGTCATTCACGAGCAGCGATAACGTAAACCGGCATAATATGCGCTACTGGGCAACGGAAAATCCACGATGGCTGCGACAAGTGGAACATCAGCGACCTTGGCGGGTTAATGTATGGTGCGGCATTATGGGAGGAAGGGTAATTGGCCCCCATTTTAACAAATGGCTCTGAGCACTATGGGACTTAACATCTGAGGTCATCAGTCCCCTACAACTTAGAAGTACTTAAACCTAACTAACCTGAGGATATCACACACACCCATGCCCGAGGCAGGATTCGAACCTGCGACCGTAGCGATCGGGCGGTTCCGGACTGTAGCGCCTAGAACCGCTCGGCCACCCCTTCCGGCCCCATTTTATCAATGGCAATCTAAATGGTGCAATGTATGCTGATTTCCTACGTAATGTTCTACCGATGTTACTACAAGATTTTTCACTGCATGAACGGCGATGTAATTCCAACGTGATGGATGTCCGGCGCATAGCTCGCGTGCGGTTGAAGCGGTATTAAATAGCATATTTCATGACAGGTGGATTGGTCGTCGAAGCACTATACCATGGCCCGCACGTTCCCCGGATCTGACGTCCCCGGATTTCTTTATGTGGGGAAAGTTGAAGGATATTTGCTATTGTGATCCACCGACAACGCCTGACAACATGCGTCAGCGCATTGTCAATGCATGTGCGAACATTACGGAAGGCGAACTAGTCGCTGTTGAGAGGAATGTCGTTACACGTATTGCCAAATGCATTGAGGTTGACGGACATCATTTTGAGCATTTATTGCATTAATGTGGTATTTACAGGTAATCACGCTGTAACATAATGCGTTCTCAGAAATGATAAGTTCACAAAGGTACATGTATCACACTGGAACAACCGAAATAAAATGTTCAAATGTACCTATGTTCTATATTTTAGTTTAAGAAACCTACCTGTTACCAACTGTCCGTCTAAAATTGTGAACCATATGTTTGTGACTATTACAGCGTCATCTATCACAAAGCGAAAAAGGTGGTCCTATTAAAACATTCATATTTCTTTACGTACTACACGAATATGTAATAAAAAATGGGGGTTCCTATTTTAAAAAACGCAGTTGGTATCTGTTTGACCTATGGCAGCGCCATCTAGCGGGCCAACCACAGCGCCATCTGGTTTCTCCCTTCAAGCTAGACAAGTTTCGTTCTTTGTAGCTTTTTCGTTCGACGCTTATTTCGTGAGATATTTGGCCCGGTCACGATCAATGAATCACCCTGCAAATACTTCTAGCGGGCCAACCATAGCGCCATCTGGTTTCCCCCTTCAAGCTAGACAAGGTTCGTTCTTTGTAGTTTTTTCGTTTGACGCTTATTTCGTGAGATATTTGGCCCGGTCACGATCAATGGACCAGCCTGTATATTACGTGTAATTGTCGAAGTACACTGCAGGTTGTGGTTCTCTTTTACTGAAGCACATCGAAACGTCTACTACGTTTAAAGGAATTTCTAATCTAATTCAAAATAATCTAATGCAAGCAGTTAGTTCGACCGCTTTTTCAACTATAAAGTGGGAAATTGTGGCTGTTCCTTTTGTAGCCGTCATGTCAAATAAAGCACAGTTTTCAGTTGTCGTGTGTTTTGTATACAAAGGAGCTACAAAGGAAACATTCTTGACGTTCTGTGATATAATTAGTGCCAAACATGCGCTGGATATTGCAGAACTTATTGGAAACTTTTTATCAGAAGTCTGATGTAATGAAAACCTGATTGCACACATGTTTGACGGTGCGGCGACTATTAGAGGGAAATCTCAATGGGGCTCATGCATCACTAAAAGCCACACATCCGGATGCCATATGTTTTGACTCTTATGCTCATGTACTAACTTCGCTTTGTCTCAAAGCGTCACCCAAAAACTGGAGTGTAAAATGTTATTTAGTTCGCCTAATAGGTCTTTTTTCTTCAAGTTCTCCTAAACGTGCTAAATTTTTGAATAACTTTTTGCAGCTCTGTCCATAGTGGTGGAATTATTCGTCAAGATTGGTAAACACTGTGTGTAGCAACAGCACTAAACTAAACTTCGTGATGTGTTTAGTGGTATGCTAGAACATCTTCAAGAAAATATTGAAGATACTTTAGCACCAATTAATGAATGGCTTCTAGGCACTTTTAGGAGATTTCAAGTTAGTTTTCTCTTGAAGACGTTCGACAAATTATTTACGTTCTCCGATGTATTGTAGAACATCCGTCAGAACCAAGCAAATGATATTTCGTACTGTGAACAGAAAATCCTACAAACTCGCTGCTCCTTCGTCGCGCTAGGTGGCGACTGTGAATAAGTTTTGCAAGAAGCCGTGCCTCAAGTAGGAGAACCTTTGAAGAGGAAAATATTCGACTAGAAACGTATCTGCTGGGAAGTGTTTAATTAATAGGCACTGTTGCGAAATGTTTCATTAATAGACACTAGGAGTCAAGATTTCAAGATTATCCTAAGTTGAAATTTTTCGATTTATTATCACATGAAAACTGTAGACAATATTCTAACCACTTTCCCAAAGTAGTTCCCGAGCCTCTTAGATGCATATGGAAATTTCTTCAACGCCATTTGATTGAAATATGAGCTGACTGTAGTGTATAGTACTTAAGAGTTTAGAAATAAAATGATGGGTAAACTTGTAAAACTACTGTGTACTAATTCAGTGCTAAACAAAAATTTTCAAGTGCTTCGTCTCTAAGAGTCATTACCGCCTACAATTCCTGTGTGTATGTCTTTGGTAGAAAGACCGTTTTCAGCGCTAAAGAGAATCAAAAGCTACACTATAAATTCTACTGGAGAAGAGAGATTATCTCATCTTGGACTTATTTCAATTAAAGCTTGCCTACTTGGTGAATGTAGAAAGAAGGAACGTTTCTTTGAGTAGGTTGTCACCAAATTTAGTCCCTGGAGAGAAGAACGTAGTTTAAATTCAATTTATCTTGCAGATGTGATCTACCAAACTGTAAAAGTGAGTTTAAAGCCAGAAAGTAGTTCAGAATGAGATTTTCACTCTGCAGCGGAGTGTGCGCTGATATGAAACTTCCTGGCGGATTAAAACTGTGTGCCCGACCGAGACTCGAGCTCGGGACCTTTGCCTTTCGCGGGCAAGTGCTCAACCATCTGAGCTACCGAAGCACGACTCACGCCCGGTCCTCACAGCTTTACTTCTGCCAGTATCTCGTCTCCTACCTTCCAAACTTTACAGAAGCTCTCCTGCGAAACTTGCAGAACTAGCGCTCCTGAAAGAAAGTATACTGCGGAGACATGGCTTAGCCACAGCCTGGAGGATGTTTCCAGAATGAGATTTTCACTCTGCAGCGGAGTGTGTGCTGATATGAAACTTCCTGGCGGATTAAAACTGTGTGCCCGACCGAGACTCGAACTCGGGACCTTTGCCTTTCGCGGGCAAGTGCTCTACCATCTGAGCTACCGAAGCACGACTCACGCCCGGTCCTCACAGCTTTATTTCTAGCAGTATCTCGTCTCCTACCTTCCAAACTTTACAGAAGCTCTCCTGCGAAACTTGCAGAACTAGCGCTCCTGAAAGAAAGGATACTGTGGAGACATGGCTTAGCCACAGCCTGGGGGATGTTTCCAGAATGAGATTTCCACTCTGCAGCGGAGTGTTCGCTGATATGAAACATCCTGGAAGATTAAAACTGTGTGCCCGACCGAGACTCGAACTGGAAGTCTCGGTCGGGCAGACAGTTTTAATCTGCCAGGAAGTTTCAGAAAGTAGTTATATTCTATAAAATTTGGTTGTATTAAAATATGAATTATATATATATATAAATCTGAAGATGGATCCACAGGGTCCAAATGCATCGTGTACTGAATGAAACACGAAAAATTGTGACTGAAGGCGTTTTTTAATTCATACCTCGAGTGAATAGATATTAGGTCTAATTATTACAATATCCCATAACGTGACAAAAGTCATGGAATAGCGATATGCGCATATACAGATGGCGGCAGTGTCGCGTACACAAGTTATAAAAGGGCAGTGCATTTGCGGAGCTATCATTTGTACTCAGGTGGTTGATGTGAAAAGTTTCCGACGTTATTATGACCGCACGACGGGAATTAACTGTCAATGCGGAATGGTAGTAGGAGCTGGACGCTTCGGACATTCCATTTCGGAAATCGTTGCAGAATTCAATATTCCGAGATCACAGTGTCAAGAGTATGGCGAGAACACCAAATTTCAGGCATTACCTCTCACCACGGACAACGCAGTGGCCGACGACGTTCACTAAACGACCGAAAGCACTGGCGTTTGCGTAGAGATGGCAGCACCAACAAACAAGCAACACTGCATGAAATAACCGGAGAAATCATTGTGGGACGTACGAAGAACATGTCCGTTAGGACACTGCGGCGAAATGTGGCATTAATGGGTTACGGTAGCAAATGACCATCGCGAGTGCCTTTGATAACAGCACGATGTTGCCTACAGAGCCTGTCCTGGACATTCGGAAGGACGACGGTTCAGTCCCGAGTCCGGCCATCCTGATTTAGGTTTTCCGTGATTTCCCTAAATCACTCCAGGCAAATGCCGGGATGGTTCCTCTGAAAGGGCACGACCGACTTCCTTCCCCGTCCTTCCCTAATCCGATGAGACCGATGACCACGCTGTCTGGTCTCCTTCCCCAAACCAACCAACCAACCACCCTGTCCTGGGTTCGTGACCATATCGGTTGCACCCTTGACGACCGGATAACCGTGCTCAGATGAGTCCCGGTTTCAGTTAGTACGAGCTAATCATAGGGTTCGAACGTGGCGCAGACCCCACGAAGCCATGGACCTAAGTTGTCATCAAGGCAGTGTGCAAACTGGTTGTGGCGCCATAATGGTGTGTTTAATCGGAATGGACTGGGTCCTCTGATCCGACTGACCGATCATTGAGTGGAATTGGGTTATGTTCGGCTGTTTGGAGTCCATTTTCAGCCATTCATGACCTTTATGTACTCAAATAACGATGGAACTTGTATGGATGACAATGCACCGTGTCACCAGACGACAATTTTTGCGATTGGTCTGAAGAACATTCTAGGCAAATGGAGAGAATTATTTCGTTACCCAGATCGCCCGACATGAATCCCATCGAAAATTCATGGGACATAATCGAGAGCTCAGTCGTGGACAAACCCTTGCTCCTCCAACAGTTCCGCAATTATGGACGCCTAGAGGCAGAGGTCTTAAATAAGCCTCAAACGAAAAAACTACAAAGAACGAAGCTTGTATAGCTTGAAGGAGGAAACCAGATGGCACTATGGTTGGCCCGCTAGATGGCGCTGCCATAGGTCAAACGGATATCAACTGCGTTTTGTTAAATAGGAACCCCCATTTTATATTACATATTTGTGTAGTACGTAAAGAAATATGAATGTTTTACTTGGACCATTTTTATCGCTTTGTGATAGATGGCGCTGCAATAGTCACAAGCATATGGCTCAGAATTTTAGACGAACAGTTGGCAACAGGTAGGTTTTTTAAATTAAAATACAGAACGTAGGAACGCTTGAACATTTTATTTCGGTTGTTCCAATGTGATACATGTACCTTTGTGAACTTATCATTTCTGAGAGCGCATTCTGCTACAGCGTGATTACCTGTAAATACCACATTAATGCAATAAATGCTCAAAATGATGTCCGTCAACTTCAATGAATTTGACAATACGTGTAACGACATTCCTCTCAACAGCCAGTAGCTCGCGTTCCGTAATGTTAGCACATGCATTGAAAATGCGCTGACGCATAATGTCAGGCGTTGTTGGTGGATCACGATAGCAATTATTCTTCAACTTTCCCCACACAAGGAAATCCGGGGACGTCAGATCCGGTGAACGTGCGGGTCATGGTATAGTGCTTCGACGACCAATCCACCTGTCATGAAATATGCTATTCAATTCCGCTTCAACCGCACGCGAGCTATGTGCCGGACATCCATCATGTTATTGTAGTAACATCGGTAGAACATTACGTAGGAAATCAGCATACATTGCACCGTTTAGATTGCCATCGATAAAATGGGGGCCAATTATCCTTCCTCCCATAATGCCGCACCATACATTAACCCGCCAAGGTCGCTGATGTTCCACTTGTCACAGCCATCGTGGATGTTCCGTTGCCCAATAATGCATATTATGCCGGTTTACATTACCACTGTTGGGGGATGACGCTTCGTCGCTAAATAGAACGCGTGCAAAAAATCAGTCATCGTCCCGTAATTTCTCTTGTGCCAGTGGCAGAACTGTACGCGACGTTCATAGTCGCCATGCAATTCCTGGTGCATAGAAATATGGCACGGGTGCAATCGATGTTGATGTAGCATTCTCAACACCGACATTTTTGAGATTGCCGATTCCCGCGCAATTTGTCTGCTACTGATGTGCGGATTAGCCGTGACAGTAGCTAAAATACCTACTTGGGCATCATTATTTGTTGTAGGTCGTGGTTGACGTTTCACATGTGGCTCAACACTTCTTGTTTCCTTAAATAACGTTAACTATCCGGCGGACGGTTCGGACACTTGGATGTCGTTCAGGATACCGAGCAGCATACATAGCACACGCCCGTTGGGCATTTTGATCACAATAGCCATACATGAACACGATATCGACCTTTTCCGCAATTGGTAAACCATCAATTTTTACACAGGTAATGTATCGCGAAGCAAATACCATCCGCACTGGCGGAATGTTACGCGATACCACGTACTTATACGTTTGTGGCTATTACAGCGCCATCTATCACAAAGCGAAAAAAGTGGTGCAACTAAAACATTCATATTTCCTTACGTACTACACGAATATGTAATAAAAATGGGGGTTCCTATTTAAAAAAAAAAACGCAGTTAATATCCGTCCGCAGCTCGTGGTCGTGCGGTAGCGTTCTCGCTTCCCGCGCCCGGGTTCCCGGGTTCGATTCCCGGCGTGGTCAGGGATTTTCTCTGCCTCGTGATGACTGGGTGTTGTGTGATGTCCTTATGTTAGTTAGTTTTAAGTAATTCTAAGTTCTAGGGGACTGAAGACCATAGCTGTTAAGTCCCATAGTGCTCAGAGCCAGTTAATATCCGTTTGACCTATGGCAGCGCCATCTAGCGGGCCAACCTTAGCGCCATCTGGTTTTTCCCTTCAAGCTAGACAAGTTTCGTTCTTTGTAGTTTTTTCGTTTGATGCTTATTTCGTGAGATATTTGGCCCGGTCACTACCAATGGACAAACCTGTATATATATACACTCCTGGAAATGGAAAAAATAACACATTGACACCGGTGTGTCAGACCCACCATACTTGCTCCGGACACTACGAGAGGGCTGTACAAGCAATGATCACCCGCACGGCACAGCGGACACACCAGGAACCGCGGTGTTGGCCGTCGAATGGCGCTAGCTGCGCAGCATTTGTGCACCGCCGCCGTCAGTGTCAGCCAGTTTGCCGTGGCATACGGAGCTCCATCGCAGTCTTTAACACTGGTAGCATGCCGCGACAGCGTGGACGTGAACCGTATGTGCAGTTGACGGACTTTGAGCGAGGGCGTATAGTGGGCATGCGGGAGGCCAGGTGGACGTACCGCCGAATTGCTCAACACGTGGGGCGTGAGGTCTCCACAGTACATCGATGTTGTCGCCAGTGGTCGGCGGAAGGTGCACGTGCAGCCCGCCTCCAGTGGTGTCGCGACAGGCGTGAATGGAGGGACGAATGGAGACGTGTCGTCTTCAGCGATGAGAGTCGCTTCTGCCTTGGTGCCAATGATGGTCGTATGCGTGTTTGGTGCCGTGCAGGTGAGCGCCACAATCAGGACTGCATACGACCGAGGCACACAGGGCCAACACCCGGCATCATGGTGTGGGGAGCGATCTCCAACACTGACCGTACACCACTGGTGATCGTCGAGGGGACACTGAATAGTGCACGGTACATCCAAACCGTCATCGAACCCATCGTTCTATCATTCCTAGACCGGCAAGGGAACTTGCTGTTCCAACAGGACAATGCACGTCCGCATGTATCCCGTGCCACCCAACGTGCTCTAGAAGGTGTAAGTCAACTACCCTGGCCAGCAAGATCTCCGGATCTGTCCCCCATTGAGCATGTTTGGGACTGGATGAAGCGTCGTCTCACGCGGTCTGCACGTCCAGCACGAACGCTGGTCCAACTGAGGCGCCAGGTGGAAATGGCATGGCAAGCCGTTCCACAGGACTACATCCAGCATCTCTACGATCGTCTCCATGGGAGAATAGCAGCCTGCATTGCTGCGAAAGGTGGATATACACTGTACTAGTGCCGACATTGTGCATGCTCTGTTGCCTGTGTCTATGTGCCTGTGGTTCTGTCAGTGTGATCATGTGATGTATCTGACCCCAGGAATGTGTCAATAAAGTTTCCCCTTCCTGGGACAATGAATTCACGGTGTTCTTATTTCAATTTCCAGGAGTGTATATATAATATGTAGTCCTTAGGCTATCTGAATGATGACCGCAAGCCACTGGTTCCAGTACATTTTTCCGTAACGAGTTCGTGCAATGTTTTTCAAATTCAGAAAAATGTAGTGACTCAATCGTATGACCTTCTGGCACTGTATCTTTATTTCCATTTGGTCTAGTTCATTCCAGGCAATTACAAAGCATCTGAAATAATTTGTTCCAGCTAATCAGAAGGCATCTGAAAGTATTACTTTCATGTTATGCGTTCTTTTTTGATTGAGTAACCCATTTTATATTTTTCATTTCTAATCACTGTACTCCTTGTTAAGTGCTTTCTTCTCTGCTTGTAAACGAACTGAACTTGTGTAAAGGCAGCAACATGCCCGTGTTAATTGAACGAATCCTTTGTCATGCACTATTTAACAGCTGTAGTGAGACGTGCAGATAACAAGGTCCCAGAAACCGGTACAGACCTTCCAGTGCCTAGGAGACATATCCCTCTCAACTAGCTATTGAATGTCTTGCAAATCAACAGTTTTCTTGGATACCCGCAGGTAGTCAAAATTTATACGATTCGGCCAGGTACGTCTTCACAGATCACTCGCTGCAGGACACTTTAAATTTTCAGATGGCGTCCAGATCAGTTGATAAACACTTGAACAATTATATACTAAGATGGTATCTATTCTTTCGGACATGTCCGAAGGAGCAGATATCATCGGTGACCATGCAGCTCGTTAGAATGAAATTACAATGAAATGAACACCCTTAGCTGCTTACAGGCGTTGACATACGTCAACGGAGACAGCTGAAAATGTGTGCCCCGACCGGGAGGCGTGCCAGAGATCAATCCCTGCAGTCGCGCTCTCCTCTGTGTCCTCGGTGGCTCAGATTCATAGAGGGTCTGCCATGTAAGCAGGAGATCCCGGGTTCGAGTCCCGGTCGGGGCAGACATTTTCATCTGTCCCCGTTGACGGATGTCAACGCCTGTAAACAGCTAAGGGTGTTGATTTAATTGTAATTTCATTTTAACGAGTTGCATGGTCACTGATGGTATCTGTTCTTTCGGACATGTCCGAAAGTTAAGGCTCACCGGCCACTTGACCATCTTCTTCTTCTGTGCGAATGCATAAACAGAGCACGAACTTTTACGGGAATCGGCAACGCGCCGCGAGTAATGAGTATACTGGGCGGGGGCACTACGATTGTAGTGCGGGACAATACGTTGAGAATGTGGGTTTCGCGGGACGCGTGCCAGAGATGAATCCCTGCAGTCGCGCTATCCTCTTTGTCCTCGGTGGCTCAGATAGATAGAGCGTCTGCCATGTAAGCAGGAGATCCCGGGTTCGAGTCCCGGTCGGGGCACAAATTTTCATCTATCACCGTTGATGTATGGCAACACCTGTAAGCAGCTAAGGGTGTTCATTTCATTGCAATTTACTTGAACAATTATTATTCGAAAGGATTTATCCTAGTCGTTCTGCGGATAATTGTATCAAAACACTGCGTCGTTGCTGTCATAAATCGCGTCAAGTTCCTTCACGCCAGGGAAGGGGTACTTTCCTTGTGTCCACGGTGAGTCACAATGTAAGCAATGACGTCACAACAGCTGGCGCATGTGTGTCGGTATCACAGTGAAGGCCGAGCGCTACGTAACCACCTGTCAACTTCCGACGGGTCCACGTCATACGCGTCGTCGCTTTCTCCAGACTGACTGACAGGAGGCGTTCAGACGACGTGCTCTCGTCACTGCGAGCAAAGGCGGCGAGGTTTGCGTGAGAGTTGCGTAACGCAGAGGGACGGGGTGGCGTGCCGGGCGCACGTGCTGGGGCCTCACGTGGCAGAGGCGGCGCCCCGCGCAGACACAGCGAGCCGGTCGGCCAGCCAGGGCCGCCCTCGGGACGCCGGCCGCTTTCCGGGAAGCGGCGCCTCCCGCGAATATTTCAGGACCACAGCGCACTACTCGAGTCGCCTGTGCGTTGCTCTCAGACTTTGAGTCTGCCTTTAACAGTCTGTGAGGTTTCACAGATTACTTTATCGCTATCTTTCTAGCCATTCCAAAGAAACCTTCGCCACGTAAGGCTCGGTCGTTGGCAAGAAACGATCAGATACTACTATAAATACTCATATGTAGGAATCTGAGAAGAGAATGATTGCTTTCGTTTTGTAATTGTTTTTATATTTTACGAAAAGATCCACAATAATCTTATTCAAACTATTAGGTTGGTGGGTAATTTCCAAGAATGATTGTCTATCGAAGTCGCGGGGTCTAAACGATACATCTCGAAAGTGCGATCGTAAATCGATCATGCGACTCAGGTGGCGGGTGTTGTGATCGTCATTTTTATATCTTTTCCGCTGTTAGTTGCTCTACATTACATACATACAAAATACAGGGAGCGAAAGGCTATTTACAATTTGTACAGAAGCGAGATGGCAGTTATTTGGGTCGAGGGGCATGAAAGGGAAGCAGTGATTGTGAAGGGAATGAGACAGCTTTGTAGCCTATCCCCGGTGTTATACAATCTGTATATTGAGTAAGCAGTAAAGGAAACAAAAAAAAAATAGGGAGTAGGTATTAAATTCCACGGAGAAGAAATAAAAACTTTGAGGTTCGCCGAAGACAATGTAATTCTGTCACAGACAGCAAAGGACCTGGAAGAGCAGCTGAACGGAATGGACAGTGTCTTGAAAGGAGGATATAAGGTGAACATCAACAAAAGCGAAACGAGGATAATGGAATGTAGTCGAATTAAATCGGGTGATGCTGCGGGAATTAGATTAGGAAATGAGAGGCTTAAAGTAGTAAATGAGTTTTGCTATTTGGGGAGCAAAATAACTGAGGATGGTCGAAGTAGAGAGGACATAAAATATAGACTGGCAATGCCAAGGAAAGCGTTTCTGAAGAAGAAAAATTTGTTAACATCGAGTATAGATTTAAGTGTCAGGAAGTAGTTTCTGAAAGTATTTGTATGGAGTGTTGCCATGTATGGAAGTGAAACGTGGACGATAAATAGTTTGGACAAGAAGAGAATAGAAGCTTTCGAAATGTGGTGCTACAGAAGAATGCTGAAGATGAGATGGGTAGATCATATAAATAATGACGAGGTATTAAATAGAATTGGAGAGAAGAGAAATTTGTGGCACAACTTGACTAGAAGAAGGGATCGTTTGGTAGGGCATATTCTGAGGCATCAAGGGATCACAAATTTAGCATTGGAGGGCAGCGTGGAGGGTAAAAATCGTAGAGGGAGACCAAGAGATGAATACACTAAACAGATTCAGAAGGATGTAGGTTGTAGTAGGTACTGGGAGATGAAGAAACTTGCACAGGATAGATTAGCATGGAGAGCTGCATCAAACCAGTCTCCGGACTGAAGACCACAACAACAACAACCTCTGCGAATTTTTTGTGAGTTGCTAGGGAAACCCAGACGGTTTATGTCGTTAGTGACTGGGATGTTTGGTGTTCTTGACGTTTCTTCGGCGGATTCTTACACATGGAGAAATCTAATTCCATATTTATCCGGCGTAGAAAATGGTTGGACTTTTTGTCGCAAATATGGAGTACTACCGGACGAGGAAAGAAGGGACTGTGTAGACTGTGGTGGTGCGAAGAGTGTAAAACTTCGTAAGAACAGTTTCGTTGCTGAAATACCGTTACAGTTTCAGTGCGGGAAACGAATGAGTATCAGGAAGAATACATGGTTCGACTCTTCCAAACTATCCATCCAGGCCACCGTAGTGGACTTCCACATGACGACAACACCGACGACGAGTGAGGTAAGTTGTCTCCTTTGCAGTTACAGGTATTTTTGTAACGCTCTTCTTTTGCCGTTGCTGCAATGGCCACTGTAAACATACTCACAACACCCGACACCGGAGTCGCATGATCGATTTATGATCGCACTGTCGGTATGTATCCTTTGGGGCCCGCGACTTCGAGATAGTGAGCGAAGCGATGAGCGCTAGCAAATGGAGGAATCAGAACATTCCCGACACGTTCTTCTGTTTGATTTCAGTAGAGGAGTGATAGAAACGGAGGCAGCCAGAAACATTTGAACCGCGTATGGGGATAACTCCACTGGATAGACAACAGCTCGTTTTAAGTGATGTCGTTTTGACATTACTGACTCTCTACGTTCAGCAAGACTTTCGGAGTTTGATTAAGACCATTTAAACGCATTAATCCACAATGATCCGCCTCTGTCTACTCGAGAGTTGGCAAATGTGATGAAGTGTGGTCATTACATAGTGCATTACATGCAATGGGGAAGGTTAAAAAATCAGATGTATGGCTAACGCGTGCTATACGCCAAAATCACAAAAAAGTCGACGTGACGCCATGTGTGCATCTATGCCTGCTGGTTTGTGAACCCGCAGTGGTCGAGCGGTTCTAGGCGCTTCAGTCTGGAACTGCGCGACGGCTACGGTCGTAGGTTCGAATCCTGCCTCGGGCATGGATGTGTGTGATGTCCTTAGGTTAGTTAGGTTTAAGTAGTTCTAAGTTCTAGGGGACTGATGCCCTCAGATGTTAAGTCTCATAGTGCTCAGAGACATTTGAAACTTTTTTTTTTGTTTTTTTGTTTTTTTTGGTTCGTGAACAATACTGACCATTCCTATCCTGTATCTTTACTGGTGACGAGAAATGGTGTCTTTATGTTAACATAAGGAAAAGAAAGCAACGGTTGAGTCCGAACAAAGCAGCTACTTCCTGTACAAAGACGTGCGCGCATCCTCGGAAGATAATGTTATGCGTCTGGTGGAACATCGACGGTGTGGTGTACTGTGAATTGCTTCTGCGAGGTATCCTATTTCCTATTAAAATCCAGGGAGAAGAAATAAAAACTTTGAGGTTCGCCGATGACATTGTAATTCTGTCAGAGACAGCAAAGGACTTGGAAGAGAAGTTGAACGGAATGGACAGTGTCTTGAAAGGAAGATATAAGGTGAACATCAACAAAAGCAAAACGAGGATAATGGAATGTAGTCGAATTAAGTCGGGTGATGCTGAGGGAATTAGATTAGGAAATGAGACACTTAAAGTAGTAAAGGAGTTTTGCTATTTGGGGAGCAAAATAACTGATGATGGTCGAAGTAGAGAGGATATAAAATGTAGACTGGCAATGGCAAGGAAAGTGTTTCTGAAGAAGAGAAATTTGTTAACATCGAGTATAGATTTAAGTGTCAGGAAGTCGTTTCTGAAAGTATTTGTATGGAGTGTAGCCATGTATGGAAGTGAAACATGGACAATAAATAGTTTGGACAAGAAGAGAATAGAAGCTTTCGAAATGTGATGCTACAGAAGAATGTTGAAGATTAGGTGAGTAGATCACGTAACTAATGAGGAGGTATTGAATAGGATTGGGGAGAAGAGAAGTTTGTGGCACAACTTGACTAGAAGAAGGGATCGGTTGGTAGGACATGTCCTGAGGCATCAAGGGATCACAAATTTAGCATTGGAGGGTAGCGTGGAGGGTAAAAATCGTAGAGGGAGACCAAGAGATGAATACACTAAGCAGATTCAGAAGGATGTAGGATGCAGTAGGTACTGGGAGATGAAGGAGCTTGCACAGGATAGATTAGCATGGAGAGCTGCATCAAACCAGTCTCAGGACTGAAGACCGCAACAACAACAACAGGTATAACCATTTCTGTCGATATTTTTTGTCAGCTGCTGAGACGTCTTGCAGACACTGTCTAAGTACGTAGATCAGGAAGACTGCGTGAGGTGATGCTACTCCACCCGCATTCTCCTGGGCTGACAAAAAACACTATACAGATGTTGGGTTGGAGAGTCATTCCGCACCCATCTTATTCATCTGATCTTGCGCCCTCAGATTTTCACATTTTGCGCACTCTGTCGATCAGTCTTCAAGGGACTTTCCTCTCCCGATGAAAATGCCCTCCGAAAACGGTTCGACGAGTTTGTCGCCTTAAAACCATGTGATTTCTACAGACGCGGAATGGAAAAGTGACCCCATCGTTGGCAGGCAGTTGTAAATAGTGAAGGAGGGATAATGTATTATTCATAACTAAGGTCTTCTTATGTGTATCTGTTGCGTTATTAAACTTGTGTAAAAACTCTGAGAACCAAGGCACTAACTGAATAGATAGAGAAATATGAGAAACTTGTCGTCATTGTGAGCAAATCAGATGAAATGACCTTTGTCAGAAATGAGAAAAAAAAGAGAAATTGGGAGTAAATACAACTAATAACCAAAGGTCCTTTTGGTGGACGAGTTTCATATGCCACCACCTTCTGATGAGCACTGAAATTTCCTATTAATTCTCGTGCCACACTAAGTGTGCTGCTGCTGATCACTAATATTTGGATTTTTTCCTTTCAAGTGATGTGGAGGGTATTGTCTGAGTGACACTTCCTCCTTACTACTTTATTTGGTGTTCTTACCGTTCTGGTTTGCCGCGGCATTTTAGTGGTGGCTATTATTTATTATGGCGGCTAAAATAGCCGTTTTAAATTTACTTATTTTGTTTTCCTTATTTTATTTATTTTTGATGTATTTTTTATTTTAGTTTTGTGTATTTTTTTAAAACTTTAAAACAGATTAAAACTGTGTACCGGATCGAGAGTTCAACTCGGGCTCTTTGGTTGGCAAGTGCCCTACCAATTGAGATACCCAAGCACGGCTCACGTCTCGTTCTCACAGCTGTATTTCCACCAGTACCTCGTCACCTATTTCCCAAACTTCACAGAAGCTCTCCTACGAAACTTGCAAGACTAGCACTTCTTGAAGAAAGAAATTGCGGCGGCATGGCTCAACATAGCCTGGGCAATGTTTACATAATGGAATTTTCACTCTGCCGCGGAGTATGCGCTGATACGAAACTTCCTGGCGGATTAGACCGCACGGCTAAGCGGGCAGGCATCTTTACATTATACACAAGTATTAAAAATAAAATAATAACATCTAACATGCCGGTTATATTAAAAATTACTACAGAGTAGCCTTCCTAGGGTGCTGATTACTACTTTACGACAAGTGGAACATTGGCAAGTGGACCCTGTGGCAGTGGTTTACAGCCTCACATTGCCAGGTAGTGGTCAATCTGTTAACTGCGTTGGCTCATGGATGTTGACTGTTACTACTTTACTCATTATACAAGGTGACAGACAGGGCTGTATAGAATGACGTAGAATCATGTCATGCCGACTTCTAGGTCGCTCTTTAGGGTATTGCTCCCGCCGAGACGAATGCTTTGTGTAGAAAATGCAAAGGAGTAGTCCTTTTGGATTAATGAACATGGTCAAAAGAGAAAGTCCAGGGAAATGAAGGAAAATGTGCGTGGATTTAAATCTAATTTAAAGCAAGTCGTCTTAAGAAACATGGCCAATTTTTTTGTCGCTTTAGATACAGAAATAAAAATCATTGTAAAAAGTGCATAAGAAAAAATTACTTCGCTAAATAAAGTGCAGGGTGATCATATAAGAAATGGCATGCCGGCCTCTGTACTTGTCGTGGGGCAGTGCCCACATTGTCTCTCGTCAAAAGCACACCTCTCCGCCACGCACGGCAAAAGCACTGCACTGCCTATCCATGTTCAGTAAGAGTCTCTGGTTCTCTGTGCAGTACATCCCGTATGGTGAGGCGAAGAAAATTTACAAGTCCATGCAGCCGCCCACGTTCGCTGCTTCCTTTTCTTCCGTTCTCAAACAACCAGTCTTGAAAACCGATGCCGCTACACAAACGGAGGTTGCTACTGTTAGCTGCACCTGCGCTTGTCAATGTACGTGTGCTGCTGCCGTTCCTGTGAAGTCTACTGCTCCCCCCCCCCCCCCCCCCCGGCCTTCTGACCAGGCCGTGGTAGCTGACATCATGGAACTTCCTGCCCCTTCCCGGGTCCAGTCTTGTGCACTGCCCAGCGCTGCTACACTCCCTACTGCTTCTGAGGTTTTGGCTCCAATGCAACCTCAGGCCAGAACATCGAAGCCAAAGACAAAGGTGAAGACTCGCCCACTAAAGGAGACTGCAGTTATACAGTCTCCTGATGTGGATGTCATTCTCTCTGACGTCTCTCTCGACTCCTCTTCTGAGGCGATGGAGGTTGATGTCAGACTGGGGCAATTATCTCGCCCCAAAACTGAGCCTCCACCTGTTGTGGGCTCTCCTCCCTGACAGAAAGTGAGGATGAAGGTACTCCCACCCTGATAGATGGCTCCCATTATACAGTGGAACATGAGTGGATTCCGGGCACATGTGGAGGAACTGAACCTCCTAGCACGGCAACGCCCCATGTGCTTGTATTTACAGGAAACGCATTTAAAACCATCTGATGCTCCTGTACTAAGGGGCTATACGTCATATCGCAAAAATGACCTGACTGGTGAAAGGGCTAAAGGCGGAGTCACTGTGTTTGTCAATAATGACCACCACTCCTCTGCTCTCCCCCTGGATACTGACCTGCAAGCAGTTGCAGTTGAAATTCATTCACCTCGGAGGCTTACCGTTTGCTCCCTTTATTTACCCCCTCTGGATGCAATGACCTTAGACGCTCTCACAGATCTTATCGACCAACTCCCCCGCCCATTTCTCCTCCTGGGAGACTTCAATGCCCATCATGTCCTGTGGGGCTCCACTTCTCTTTGCGCTCGAGGTCGAATTTTGGAGAGCCTCCTAACATCTCAACTGTTGCGCATCCTCAACACAGGTACTCCGACTCATTTCTCTACTGCTACAGGGTCATTCTCAGCCATTGACCTATCTTTCTGCTCTCCAACCCTCACTGACTCTGTTCACTGGGAGGTCATTGACGACCTTCGTTCCAGCGATCACTTCCCTATCCACATTCATCTCCTGGATGGTGTATTGCTGGAGCAGCGGCCACCATCGTGGATGATTGGCAGGGCTAACTGGCCACTGTTCACTCGGTTGGCTGTCTTTGACCGCTACAATAACGTACAGGAATGGGTGGATCACATCACGCTTGTGGTCCATCATGCTGCTGACCTGTCCATACCACAGTCTTCTGGCACTCTTAAGCGGCGCCTTGTGCCTTGGTGGACAGAAGAGTGCCGTTCAGCCATCCGGGACAGGTAGGCGGCTCTTCGCCGATTTAAATGCCGCCCTACAGCGGTCAATCTTACCGCCTTTCGAATCGTGAGAGCCAGGGCACGCCGTGTCATTAAAGAGAGCAAGAAAAGGTCATGGCAGGAGTTCCTGGACTCCATCAGCCGTTCCACTTGTTCCACAAGAGTATGGGAAGCCATCCGGAGGATTTCCGGTAAACATAGCCGTTTACCAATAGCTGCTGTCCTGAACCAGGGATGCCTCCAAACAACACCCAGAGCCATTGCTCAGACGCTGGCAGAGCATTTTGCACAAAGTACTGCCACTGCAAATCAGGATCCAGCGTTTCGTCGCTACCGTGCGACTGTCGAAAGAGCGACCTTGGACTTTCGGTCGAACAGTTCTGAGGCCTACAATTCCCCTTTCTCCATTTGGGAACTTCAATCGGCACGTACTGAGACTTCTGACACTGCACCAGGTTACGACCGCATCCGGTACTCCATGCTTCGACATCTGCCAGCGGCGTCAAAGGAAATCCTCCTCGAATGTTTTAATCTCATATGGCAGACAGGAGTGTTCCCCACCTCGTGGAGGGAAGCAATCCTCATCCCTCTCCTCAAACCAGGAAAGGACCGCACATGTCCCGGTAGTTATCGTAGTATCGCCTTGACAAGCTGTGTCGGAAAGACCCTGGAACGAATGGTTAATCGGCGTCTGGTCTGGCTGTTAGAGACCAGACAGCTCCTTAGCTGCTTTCAGTGTGGATTCCGAAAATTTCGGTCCACGGTCGACAACCTGACCCTCCTAGAGGCGGCTATTCAGCAGGCTTTTCTCCGTCAGCATCACTTTATCGGTATCTTCTTTGTTATCAGTAAGGCATATGATACTACTTGGAGACACTGTATTCTTGCACAAATGCATCAATGGGGCTTTCGTGGCCGCCTCCCCATTTTCATTCGGTCTTTCCTGTCTCAGCGGTTTTTTCGGACCCGCGTTGGTAACACACTGTCTGATCGCTTTGAGCAAGAGAACGGTGTCCCCCAGGGCAGTGTTTTAAGCGTTACCCTCTTTGCCATAGCCATCAACAGTATAACGTCTACAGTGAGGAGTCCAGTACAGTGCTCCTTATTTGTGGACGACTTTGCTGTTTCCTGTTCCTCCTCCAGTGTTGCAACCGTGAGCCGTCAGTTGCAGCTAACAGTGCAGCGGTTAGAGGAGTGGGCTGCAAAGACGGGTTTTCGGTTTTCTGCCGATAAGTGTGTTTGTGTTCATTTTAATCGTTCTCGTCATCTTTTTACTTTGCCTGCCTTGCATATGGGGGATACTGTCCTACATTTTAGAGACACAGTGCGGTTTCTGGGCCTAATTTTTGACTCCGGGTTGTCATGGCTGCCACACCTACGTGACTTGAACTCAGAACGCTGAATGCACTGAACATTCTCAAGTGCCTCAGCCACAGGTCTTGGGGTGCGGACAGGGCGCGTCTCCTTCAGTTTTATGGAGCTTTTGTGCGTTCACGGCTGGACTATGGCTGCATAGTATGTGGGTCAGCGAGGTCATCTTATTTGCGGATCCTTGATGCTGTTCACCATGCTGGGATCCGACTGGCCACGGGTGCTTATCGGACCAGTCCCGTACCCAGCTTCTGTGCTGAGTCTGGCGAACCGCCACTTACCATCCGGCGGCAGCTCCTGCTGGTGCGCCTGGCTTGTAAGTTTCTTGCAGCTCCCAGCTCGCCTGCCCACCGTCTTGTTGCCCATCCACCTCTGGACCGCCTTTTTTCCCGCCATCCCCGGGCTACGTTGCCGTTTGGGATCCGTGTGCTACGTGTACTAGAGCCCCTCGGTGTGGAGTCTGTACAACCCCAAAGCCAAGATTTTAACCGCCTGCCACCCTGGTTACTGAAGAGGCCCAGAGTGATTTTAGATTTATTGCAGTACAAGAGAGATTGCACTCCTGCCACCGTTTTTAATGCAGCAATTTCTGCCATTTTATCTGAGCACCAAGACTATGTAGCTGTTTTTACGGATGGGTCGAAACAAGGGGATTCTGTTGGTTGCTCAGTTGTTTTTCCATATCGTGTCCTCAAGGTCCGACTGCCTCAGGCTTTTACTGTCTTTGATGCAGAATTGTTTGCGATTTTGCGGGCACTGGAGCACATGAGACATTCTTCCTCTCCTAAATTTCTTGTCTGTTCCGATTCACTCAGTGCCCTTCACTCATTGCAACGTTTGTATCCGGCAGACAAAATTGTCCAGACCATCCAGGATGCCCTCCTCCGACTACAGCGACTGGGGAAGGTTGTAGCTTTCTGCTGGGTTCCGGGTCATGTCGGCATTGCTGGGAATGAAAGGGCAGATCTCGCAGCCAAGGAGGCGTGTCTCGCCCCACAAGTATCTCAGTGTGCTATCCCCTTGCACGCACTCACCTCGCTGTTGAGCTCACGGTGAAAGGTCTCTGTTGGATTCCTTTTATGTTTGATTTCTTAAATCTGTTGTCATTTACGGCATAAATTCCTCGTCTGAATTTACTGTGGCGTTTCTGACTATCTGGGAGGAGACTGAGTAGTGGAACGTGTTACTTTTACACATAAAGAAAGATCTGTCACACTACTACACTTTAAAACACTGTTTATATGTAATTCATGTCACACAGTCTCATACGGAACCTACATCCGCTTTCTTTTATATACTGTATATGATAAGATACTGTCATCCCCCTTCCCTTCTGTGTGAGAGGATGAATGAGCAAATGTATTTCTAGTTGCATGCTTGAGGGTAGCAGACAAGCCTGTCTGCTAGAGAACAGTAGGACCAACGTCGGAACAGGTAGCTACGCTTTCTAAAAGCAAAGAGGTTTCTATCCTTAGTATGATCCTGTCCGTCGCTTGTCATGTTGGTATAGGAAGCTGCCCCTCTGGCCACTTCCGTTTGTATTTGTGAGCCCCCCTCAGGAAGGGACCAGGTCAGTCTGTCCGTGGCGAGCGTCTGAAGTGGTAAGATCTCCGGCTAAGCGCGTGTCTGCTAAGTCCGTAGGACAATGGATTTCTTAAATTCAGCTTAACTGAAAATTTAATCACCTTTATTTCAGGTTTAGCTCTAAAATATGTAATGTTATCTTAAATTGCAACGCAGTGTAATTCGCTTGTGAAGTTCAGATTATTTTCCAGTAGTTGCTTTGTCACTACTTTGTGAGTAAAGTGGAACCACGTGTTGGTCAGTAACTCTAACTGAGATCATCAATCTTAAATGCGAATGTGTGTGAGATTATAACGTCTCGTCTTGACAGTATTTTTCAATATAGCTACTTTTCTTTATGTTCAACGCATGTGGGGTGTACTTTGTGAGACCAGTACCACGTGCTTATACAATTGTTTGACCCATCAGGTTAATAGTAAGACGTTAGTAAGCAGTTCGAGGTTTTTCTTTTGTAAATTGCTTTTCGATGTAATTTATTTTAATTATCAAAATTATTGTCGAGTTACATTCTTTGTGTAAACCAAGTTGACCACGTGAAGCATGTGGTGTAAGCATCAAGGTAGCCCTCAGCTATTCTTTTCAGGAAGATTTCACAGAGAGTTAGTATGAATTTAGTATACCAGTGTGTTTTAATTACATGACGGACAGGATTGTGCTACGAACGTAACTTCTTTGGGTGAAAATTGAATTGGTTGGTTGTGGTTAATTTCCTCGTGCATATGTTTCAACGTTCTTCGTGTGTTATTTTATGAATGCAGTGTTGTATGCAGTCTCCCAATCTTGGCTCCATATTTGATGTGTTCCGTAAGATTACAATCTCACATTTTCCACAATCCTAAATAAGGCACCAGTTTATTTATGAATAATTTAATATGCTGAAATTTCAATGATCAATGTTAAAATAAATTGCCAAATATAAACTGATTTATTTCTTTTTATTTAAATTCTCTTTATATATATATATATATATATATATATATATATATATATATCACCGGTTGTCGTATGACTATTAAAAGATTATAATTAATGTTAGTCTGGTTGGGAATTTGGTAATCTAGACTGGATACCTGGTGAAACAGTTGCGCAGTAATGCAAGGTTAACTTCCCCAGACAGCTCACAGCTTTTAACCCGCTTTTATTGTCTAGCAGTACCGCTTACATAACAAATTAAAGCAACAACATTACACATGGCGACCCTGTTCTGTGATTCCGCTAGACTCTGGAATCTCTGAAACGTTAGATTGCGAGCGTGTTATAATCTTAATTTTTTTCCCCCTGCAGCGCTCAAACAACTTCTGCATTGTTTCTGAGCAGACTTTCAAATGATTCACGGCGTTGTTGAGCGGCGTTGTGTTGTTTGTCTTGTTGTTTTGATTTCTATATTTGTGTGTTTTATATGTGTGTGTGTGTGTGTGTGTTTTTTTCTCGCTTGTAAATTGCACTGACTTCGATCAAAGATATAAATTTGTTTTGTGTGTGAAAAAGTGCGTACTAGGTTGGGTACCTTTCGTGTGACTGTCGTAATTTTTGCGGGATACATTTATTCTGATTAGTGTCTTGTGTACCGGGCATAAATTGAACTAATGCAGACTCGTAACCAAGCTAAAAGTAGGCGGTCCAACAACTTAAGCAACATGGACCATGGGGATAATTTGATTTCGAATATTAACACGCCGGACGGTTCCGAAAACGCAATGGGGAATACTTCAGAGGAAATGCAAAACGGGACAAACGGGCTCACATCAGAGCCAGAAATTAGTTTGCCTCCAACTAACCAAATTGATTTGGCAGAACTCATGAAAGACTTATTGCAGCAAAATAAAGAAAACGCAGAGAAATCTGAAAAATCGATCCGAGAGCTAGGCGAACAAATGACGCAGAAATCTGAAAAATCGATCCGAGAGCTAGGCGAACAAATGGCGCAGAAATCTGAAAAATCGATCCGCGAGCTAGGCAAACAAATGACGCAGAAATCAGAAAAATCGTTCCGAGAACAAAAAGAATCATCCGAAAAATCGATCCGTGAGCTAGGCGAACAAATAGACGAAAAACTATTCCAGCAGACAAATAAAGTTGACAAGTCGATGCAGAGAGTGTCCGATGATATCTCACAAAGAATAAACAATCTGGCAAGTGAAATAAAAAGTGATATTATGAAAGAATTAGGCCGTACATTTGAACAAATCGATGATCGTCTGCAAGCCTTAGAACAGGGCAAGCGGAGTCGCGATGCGGAATCGAAAGAGAGCGAAGAACAGCTACTTAGGAATTTCCAAGCGCTGAGAGAAGAATGCCAAAGAGAACACCAGCAGGTACTCTCGAGGGCCCAGGAGGCGGAAACGCATTGTCCAGCGTCCATTAGCAACACAGTAGCGGACAACAGTCAAGCGATTCACGCTCTCGAACAGCAAGTAGAACAATTGAAGCAGACTGGGGCGGAGGACAACAGACAAATACATGATAAGATTGCGGCATTAGTGGACATCGTAGGCACGATGAAGGTGACGGAAAGCGATAACAATACTACACAGGTAGCGGTCGCAGAGACCGAAGAAGTGCGTTCGCTTCTTAGATTTCAGAAGGGACAGTTCGAAGTGAACAGTTGGCACAAAGCTGTAACAGGCGAATTACAAGAACGCGTGGCGCATCTGGAAAGCCACATGGTGTGTGATTCTGAACTCGCCAATAGCACTAAAAATAACCGTATGCACAGTGCAGAGAGGGACTCCGGCCACGAGGGAGATTTTGACGACAGGGAAGAATGTATTTTGAGGGGCAGACATCAGGAAAATAGAAACATTCAAGGGCCTCGCCGGGAGGAAATGCGGGGATTTGATTTCAAACATTTCCTTATGGTGAGAAAGTTTGAGATATTTCGAAATTCGCAAAAAGGAATACATCCACGAGCATGGCTCGAGCAATTTGAGTTTTGTCTTCCCCCCGACTGGGCAAGTTCACATAAGATAGAATATATGAGTGGCTATTTGGAAGACGAACCAGCGATTCGCATGAGGTCGGCAGCGCGTCACTGCAACTCCACTCGGGAGTTTCGACAAGCCTTTCTGTCCGCCTATTGGTCGGAAGCGGCACAAGATAGGGTCAAACATGGCATAATTATGCTGCCAAATTTGAACCAGTCTGGTTTCAGCAGCCCAGCACGCCTATTCGACCACATGCTGCAGGCAAATCAATTTTTATACGACCCATACGGGCCTGCGGAACTAATTAGGATATGCATCACCAAATTGCCGATGCACTTGCGCCACGTCATTCTTGCGGGACGATGCAAAGAGGACGTGGAAACGTTTAAGACACTTCTCCAAGAGTTGGAATACAATACAGCAGAATGCCCACCTAATCAGGCACAAAGTTATTACGGGGCACAGCAGCGCGAACGCAGTCGTGGCCGTATTACTAATCAACGGCGTGACTGGTCGTCGCGACGCGAACGGAACAATAATCGGGACCGGCCGTGTAGAAACTGGGGTAACAGTCGCGAACACAGATGGAACAACGGAAATGATCGAGGACGTGGACAAGATCACGAACGCTACAGGTACGGCAACCAGAATTCATACTACGATGAATACGCTGGGAATAGGACTGTAGGCGGAGCACCTCATGATGTTGAAATTCGGCCGGCTAACCCTAAACATAATCCGGCAAATGGAAATGAACAAAACCGGCAATGACAAACGATCAGCGCAGAAGGCGCCCAATCGGAACGAATGAGCGACATGGCAAATGAGTAGAAAGGACAGTGAGAAGTAGAGAGGACGGTGAGGAGAAAGAATTGATTAGTTTAAATTTGTGATGTATGCATTTTGAATAATATGTTGGTAAAAATAATGATAAAGATGTTTCTATGTGATTGATTGAAGTGATGTTTTTAATTTTTTTTCTTTCCTTGTGCAATTAGGATTTAGGTTGGTTCAAAGGTGAAGATAAAAGGTTTCTTTGTGAACGAGTGAAATGCTGTTTACGTTTTTTTGGATAAATTGAAATAAGTCGCTCCTGAGAGAAGCAAGATCTGTGTTGAATTAATGCAAAACTCAGGGGAATATCCGATCTGTGGGTATTATGGGTCTGGCAAACCCAGGTCCCCAGTTGTTAGTAGCCTTGTTTCCGATTTTCTGCTTTCAGTGCTACTATCTATCTATTACTATTCTATATCTGTCAGTATAAATGAGGATCTCTTACTATAGTATGCGTGCTGTATGAATATTTTAAGATAGGAGAACTCTGAGAAAGGAATGAGTAAGTTTGGAATCTTGAAAACAGGATGCGATGATACGATTGTTTAACCATTGGCTTCCCAGTAAGCGATGATATGTTAATATTGATGATATATGTCTTTTTTGTTCTTATAGCTGAGTATGTAAAGTGCTGTCTGTGGATTTCGTAAGTAGGTTGATTCCCTTCAAGGTGAAAGAAGAGTTGTGGTTTGTGTAATTTACGTGACCCTGAAATATTATTGTGGTAGTCAAATACGAGCAGTTTTTCAGCAAATGGAGAATGGAACAGAAATATGGATCCTTTCTGTAGTCTTGATTGATGTTGAGCCACAGCCTGAAAAATTATTCTGCGTTAATACTTGTCCTAGAAAAGCGACGTTTTTGTGTTTTGCTGATGCTGTGAGCATTACAGCTTACTGTTTTCGCTGGTGCGGGATGCACTGCAGCCTATATGATGTGTACTGAGGAAATTTCCCTCTTGGAGGTAGAGGAAGATTAAATAATTTTGATTATGGGACCGAAGGAAAGCTTGGTTTAAGGTAATAAGGATGAAGCAAAACATTTGTCATTTAAACTACAGGAGGATTCGGATCTTTTGTGTCTGTTGTAAGTTCAATATGTTAAGATGAAACTGTTTTACAGAATAGAGGAGACCACAATTTTGCCATTCATGAGATATGAATCCAGAATAACCACCACAGGCGAAATAACTGATTTAGAAGCGTAAGGTAACTTAAAGAAGGAACGAAATCGCAGCAAAATGGGTAAGAAAAGGTAGTATAACCTGTATGATGCAGATATTTTTACCGTTCTCAGAGTCATCTATGTGATTAATTCTTGTGATAACGTAATTTTAGATGAAATTTTGTTACTGTTTTATGTGTGAATATATGAGTATGATAAATGTATAATTGCGAGTCTCTTATCAGGTGTGTCAACTGGTATAAATGTTGTGGCGTGTAAATAACCATTGTTCTTTTTACTGTGTATGTTTAAGGAAAGTTCTCCATATTTATTATGTGACAAGACATATGCGGCGAGCGTCAGGAAGAGGACGAATTAGAACAATGTTGTAGTGGTGTAAACACTTTGTTGAAGTAGCATTCAAGTAGCTTGTTGGATTAACTAGTAGTGGATAGAAGTAGAATTTTGAGTAATGCATGTTTATGGGTAGTTAGTTTGTAGAATAGACAACAGGTGTGCATGTGTGTGTGTGTAAATAACATGTGAACCCTATGCTGTCCTGACCTATACTTGCACAAGGCATAATCCTATTCATTTTAGTGAATTAATAAGTGGCATTTGATTTATTAAAACGTAAGTGAACCACATTAGTGATGTGGATTTAAATATTATATTGTCAGTTCATTTAATTTTTATTTTTATACTGTCAAGTCATTTCACTTTTATTTTTTTATATTGTCAAGTCATTTAACTTTTATTTTTATATTGTCGATTCATGTAATTTTTTTTATTTAAAAAAAAATTAAGTCTCACTTTCGTTCTTAAAAATTGTGAAAGACAATACGAAGTGGTATTATGTATGACATTTTGTAATCACATAAATATGATGAACAATTTCTGTGAATGCAGTTGAGAACGTGAAAGCGAACCGGCTAAACTCTTATGAGACAGCGGGAGCAGCGAGGAGGAGGGCTAGTTGTAAACTGGCGGGTTTCCCAGCAGGACACGCTGTCAACTGGGCCACTTCGGGAGCGCGGTCGACAACAAAAGAAGGGCACATGACAAACACTTTCCCTTGCCCCCGGAGCTAATGGGCGGCCGCCCCGTGCGACCCTTCCTGGAGGCGATGACCTGAGATGGGCGAGCGGTCCACCGCGCGGAAATCCATCTGCTGGCAATGCACCACACGCACGCGACCGTGGCGAGACGGTCGCGGTGAAATGACCGAAGACAGGGGATAAAGGGGCGTGGAGCCTTTTGACACGTAGTGTCCAGAGAAATTGGCAGACTTCAACGACACCTATCAACATTTCCTGACGGATGCCCACTGTCAAGCGAGAGTAAATCATGGTTCGATGTTCTCTGGTCGCTAAGGGTGACACAAAGAAGAGCCATTAAGTGTCATCCTTGCCCAGGAATATCAAACCGGCAAGCCATTTGAGGATAACTCAAGAATGTAACGACACAAGGGGCGTGGAGCCTTTGGACAGGTACTGTCCAGAGAAACTTGCAGACGTCAACGATGCCTATCGACATTTCCTGATGGATGCCTACTGTCAAGCGACAGTAAATCATGGTTCGATGTTCTCTGGTCGCTAAGGGTGGCACAAAGAAGCGCCATTAAGTGTCATCCTTGCCCAAGAATATCAATCTGGCGTGTCAATCGAGGATACCGCACGAATTTGACAACACGAACATGGAACCAAATCGAGATGTACGTGACACGGGCCACCAAGAGAAACTTCATGAGAGGGCAAAGACGGCGGGATTGCACGCAACAGATGGACAAAAACCCCTACTGACAGCTGCGGCGACGAACCCCCCCCTTCCCCTTATATTGTGCCTCGGAACAGTGCAACTACTGAGTGTGTCAGTGAACAGTGATTATACGGTTCTTAGTTCAATGCATATACGTGTGTTTCTGTCAGAGAAACTTTGACTCGTGTGTTTTGCAGGGGTTCGATTTATTGGTGTTTGTTAGACTGACTCTAGTATTTTCCAGGTGTTCTATTTATCGTTTTTTTTAGACTTTCACTCTTGTATTTTGCAGCTGTTTTATTTATTGGTGTTTTTTTTAGACGTTGACTATTGTACTTTCAGAGCTGTTTTATTTATCAATGTTTGTTTATGTGTGATGTATTACATTTGTGATATTTTGTTTTGTAAATTCATTGCTGTGGCATTGCTTCGTTTATCAGTCAGATAGCTTTTCATTCTCATTGGACTGTGATCGATTAGCCTTTGCATGGGGCATATTTATAGTGAGGAACCCCATTAGGGTAACAATCACATAATTAATTGTGGTTTCAGTATAATGACACAGTGATCATTGTTTGCTAATAAACTGAAATATAGTAGAGTGATTAAATTAGTGCCACAAAGTTATTTTAATTCTACAAATTATTAGTTTTATAAGATATAGAAGTTTTTTGTGATAACCACTTTGTAAAACATGTTTTTTTCTCTTATCATTTTTTTTGCTTTTGCGGATTGTGCATTGTAATGTTCTGCTTTATAATACTGATGTTATTTTCATGTTCTTTTTAATTGCTGTGGCACCTTTGCTATTTTCATAAATTTTACTTGTTAATGAACAGTCATAAATTTTCCTGTGATCAGTTGGCTCTTGCAATGAGCAAATACTGATGAACTCCATAAGGGTAACAACCAGAAATTGTTTTCATATTAATGACACAGGAACCATTGTTTTTACTTGCTGACCGAATTATGTCTACAATATCTTTTAAATAGGTGTCACAGATTTTTTTTTCTCCTTGAAATTGGTAGATTGTAAGATGTGTTGAAATTATTGTGTTTTAGCTGTAGCTGGTGACCTTTTGCCTTTTCTTTACATTTTTGGTTTAAGTTGGGTGTGAGAAGCCTGCTTGAGAATGTCGTAGCATGGCCAGAAAATTCCCTGCACAGTCTTTTCCCGGAGCGTTGGGGTTATGAAAGGTCTCTGTTGGATTCCTTTCATGTTTGATTTCTTAAATCTGTTGTCATTTACGGCATAAATTACTCGTCTAAATTTACTGTGGCGTTTCTGACTATCTGGGAGGAGACTGAGTAGTGGAACGTGTTACTTTTACACATAAACAAGAACGATCTGTCACACTACTACACTTTAAAACACAGTTTATAAGTAATTCATGTCACACAGTCTCATACGGAACCTACATCCACTTTCTTTTATATACTGTATATGATAAGATACTGTCGTCCCCCTTCCCTTCTGTGTGAGAGGATGAATGAGCAAATGTATTTCTAGTTGCATGCTTGAGGGTAGCAGACAAGCCTGTCTGCCAGAGAACAGTAGGACCAACGTCGGCACAGGTAGCTACGCTTTCTAAAAGCAAAGAGGTTTCTATCCTTAGTATGGTCCTGTCCGTCGCTTGTCATGTTGGTATAGGAAGCTGCCCCTCTGGCCACTTCCGTTTGTATTTGTGAGCCCCCCTCAGGAAGGGACCAGGTCAGTCTGTCCGTGGCGAGCGTCTGAAGTGGTAAGATCTCCGGCTAAGCGCGTGTCTGCTAAGTCCGTAGGACAATGGATTTCTTAAATTCAGCTTAACTGAAAATTTAATCACCTTTATTTCAGGTTTAGCTCTAAAATATGTAATGTTATCTTAAATTGCAACGCAGTGTAATTCGCTTGTGAAGTTCAGATTATTTTCCAGTAGTTGCTTTGTCACTACTTTGTGAGTAAAGTGGAACCACGTGTTGGTCAGTAACTCTAACTAGGATCATCAATCTTAAATGCGAATGTGTGTGAGATTATAACGTCTCGTCTTGACAGTATTTTTCAATATAGCAACTTTTCTTTATGTTCAACCCACGTGGGGTGTACTTTGTGAGACCAGTACCATGTGCTTATACAATTGTTTGACCCATCAGGTTAATAGTAAGACGTTAGTAAGCAGTTCGAGGTTTTTCTTTTGTAAATTGCTTTTCGATGTAATTTATTTTAATTATCAAAATTATTGTCGAGTTACATTCTTTGTGTAAACCAAGTTGACCACGCGAAGCATGTGGTGTAAGCATCAAAGTAGCCCTCAGCTATTCTTTTCAGGAAGATTTCACAGAGAGTTAGTATGAATTTAGTATACCAGTGTGTGGTAATTACATGACGGACAGGATTGTGCTACGAACGTAACTTCTTTGGGTGAAAATTGAATCGGTTGCTAGTGGTTAATTTCCTCTTGCATATGTTTCAACGTTCTTCGTGTGTTATTTTATGAATGCAGTGTTGTATGCAGTCTCCCAATCTTGGCTCCATATTTGATGTGTTCCGTAAGATTACAATCTCACATTTTCCACAATCCTAAATAAGGCACCAGTTTATTTACGAATCAAATTTAATACGCTGAAATTTCAATGATCAATGTTAAAATAAATTTCCAAATATAAACTGATTTATTTCTTTTTATTTAAATTCTCTTTATATATATATATATATATATATATATATATATATATATATATATATATATATATATATCACCGGTTGTCGTATGACTATTAAAAGATTATAATTAATGTTAGTCTGGTTGGGAATTTAGTAATCTAGACTGGATACCTGGTGAAACAGTTGCGCAGTAATGCAAGGTTAACTTCCCCAGACAGCTCACAGCTTTTATCCCGCTTTTATTGTCTAGCAGTACCGCTTTCAAAGAAAATTAAAGCAACAACATTACAACGGGTCATGCGTCGGTGGGAGGATGAGTGGCTGGAAGTGACTGACAATAAGCTCCGTATAGTCAAGCCCACAACTCGTGTGTGGTGTACTTCCTTTCAGCCCGATCGACCGGACGAGGTTCCCCTCACTCGGCTTCGAATAGGCCACAGCCCTATGACGCATGGCTTCCTTCTCCGGCGAGAGGACCCTCCAATGTGTGGTGCTTGCGGCGTCCAGGTCACTGTGCGCCACGTTTTATTGGATTGCGTTTTATTTTCTGACCAGCGGGTCGCGGCTGACTTGCCAGCGGACCTGCCATCTCTTTTAGGCAACACTGGGACGAATGTGGTAAAAGTTTTAAAGTTCTGTGCCCTGTCAAATGTTTTTACAAAGATTTTAGGGAGAGGATTTTAATTTGCTCACTGTGTGACAAGCTCGCCCATATTTTATGTAAGTGGCCAGCCAATAACAATTTTCTGTGACATTCTTGTTGCTATGTTTCCCCTTTCCTTAGGTTTTACTTTCTTATGTAGCATTTTCCTTCTTTTCCTGCTTTCTTTGAGTGTGTGCTTTAGTTTTCTTAGGTCTGTCCACATTCGTTCCTTTTAATGTGTGTCAGGGCGCTGATGACCTCGATGTTGAGCGCCCATAAGCCCCACCACACCACCACTACTCTGTGCAGTGGTTGTTGATTTGCACGCCGCATCTGCAGCGTATTCAGGCAAGCTGCAGACACACTGATCTTGCAGTCTGATTTGAATGGCTACCAAGCGATTGTAATTTTATGCCCTGACAGCAATCACTTTAACGTGTAGACCTTCAACGTCTACCTGGCCATGTGTCTATTAAATTGATTCTGCCTTCTGACAGTGCTTGTTGTTGCTAGCCTGCATTAGAGGTTATCACTTTTAACAGAATCTTAAATGAAACTTGAATGCTGAGACCTTAACTGTCATTATTGTAGTCAATTAGTGACGGGTGATTTATATTTCACCACAGGATTAATCTTTTATAAAAATGGCAAGAGTTTATTAATAATAAAACAGGACAAACAACACAAGTTAAGAGAGCGGACAAATAAATCATGAACTCTTGGCAAAACAAATAGAAACCACAAGTAACTAGCACTCCACTGGATAGTGTTTGGCAGGCAAAGACATGGTTAATGTGTTTATCTGTTTACTCTGGCTCAAAATATGACTAACGCGATCTGACATTATCTAACGCTGAAAATACTTTGATGAATTTATTCTACCCAGAAGTTATACGACATTGGTGCAACTGAGAACAACTAACGAGATTGTGATTCTATTTCCTCTAACAACCCAGATCAGTAATGTTGTAACCCTTCCTCGATGCATAGCGCTGTCTCTGGAGACGGTCGTGGTGCAAGCGTCTGCAGAGTACGGTAATGATTCTCGGTGCCTTTTAAATCGTTATTGCGTGCACTAAATATCTAAAATTGCGGGTTGGCGATCTGATGGAACTATGAAATCTCGGCGGATTCCAGCATGTGACACTCCCACTCGCCTGTGATAACATGGACCACTTTGACTCACAAGGAGATCAAATGTCAAGGCGTCAGACCTGATATGAGTAAGATTGTCCTCAGCATAGCAAGATGTCTGAGATGACAGTGGTCTAAACTGTTGGTATAGCTTCATCACGGGCTCCCCAGTCAAGATTAATGCCAGTGCGCAATTACGTCCAGGTGTGTCCCAAGAGCAACCCACTCATAACAAGTCAAGACCAGAATCTCCTCTCCACGGCAGATTCTGAATCTTGTAATCCACTTCCTCTGACTAAAACTGAAAAAAGAAAAAAAAACAGCAACCAATACTCCAAAAATTTCCCCAAAACAATTTCCAAATTCCATGAAAAGTGGACAAGTAACCACAGTTCCATTTAACACTATTATCTGGATAATAACCAGTAATTGAAACAAGAACCTGATACTTAGTAATTTATCAACTTACAAAAGAAAGATAGAATCTCAGTAAACTCAAACTCAAAATCATAGTAAATCGCAAAATCATTATAATTAAAATTAGCAAAGTAGAATCAACGATCTCAAAGAATACTTCGTGTGAGTACTCTTTGAGAATCATGAGTAATGGCTAAGGAAAATTTGATCAATTGTCACTACGTTACGAGAGTTAGCCGAAGCTGGTCATACTTGTTTGAATACTCGTATATATAGGCGCGGTTATATTGTTTTTCGAGGATTGATAATTGCGATCTACTGTGACGCAGTGAAACGAAACATTGACTACAACTGTAACATCGTTTAGAATTCAGATAGAGGACGACCTTGTATTGGACTGAAGTGAACTTATTAATTAGATAACTTGACTTCAACTCTAGTTAGGCATCGAACAGTGATAGACAATTAACTTCACTCGTGATTACAAATGGACTCTGGAACTTTGCAATAATTTTAAAGCAGATAATTTATAAATTCCCCCCCCCCCCCCCACCACCTGGGAAAGCTTCTTCCTCACGGCCTTGTTAGGAAGTCATTGTTATTGCGAAGTAAACCACCCTTCCGTGCCAATTTACGCATTTGTGATTTAAAATTACAAAATTGTTTAGAGATATAACTGTGATCATTTGCGTGCTGCGATAATATTTGACTGAAGCGCTCGGCGCATGTATAGAAACCCTTTGACGTTAGGAAGCAATGGCAGTGTTACGACTTATTAGAGATTTGAAATTACAACCAAACTATGGGGAAGTTGGTGTCGGTGGAGCTGAATTGAATTTATCATTAATATTTTAATAGCAAATGTTAAACTATCGAATATAAACGAGTTAATTACGACGAGTAGCGTAATATTGGACACAATTGGTGAAGTAAATATCACGCACACGTCGAGAGTTCAGTTCAGCACTGTTTCTTGTAACGTCGTCTTTGCCTAATAACAGTATCATCGTTCTACCGACTTCGCCGAGTTTTAGCCAGCGCCGATCAGTACTAATCTATCAACTACCAACTAGAAAAACCGCTGACGTTACAATCAGAAGACCTCGTTTCTCCCTTCTTCCATCAAACCTCCGTAAATTCGAAAAAAAAAACCACCCATGCGATCGCCCCAGAAGAGTTTCACGTCAATCACAAGACATCAGAAAATGGTTCAAATGGCTCTGAGCACTATGGGACTCAACTGCTGTGGTCATAAGTCCCCTAGAACTTAGAACTACTTAAACCTAACTATCCTAAGGACATCACACACATCCATGCCCGAGGCAGGATTCGAACCTGCGACCGTAGCGGTCGTGCGGTTCCAGACTGTAGCGCCTTTAACCGCTCGGCCACTCCGGCCGGCTACACAAGACATCACGAGCGTCATGTCTTACCCCTCGCTGGTCTGCTCTACCTGCTGGCCAGTCCTAACCAAAGTTAATAATATCCTTTTCCCTGCTGGCGAAGCAGCCAATCCCTGACTCGTGAATTCCAGTGCAGGGAGGAAAAGACGTTACACTCTCGAATCGTTTTTCCCATGGCCACTTTAGGCAGCATGTTTTGAGTTTACATTTTAGGCCTAAAGTGAACAACACATTTATCACAGAGATCTTTATCTGCACAGGCCAAATGTTACACCATGTCCGACCAGGGGCCTCAACTGAACTAAGAAAAATGATTAAGTGTCCGATCATTTATTTCAGACCTGCCAAAAATGTTGCGTTCCATTTTAAAATTCTTCCAAAGACCTGAGGCTTCCCAAGAAACCCGCCAGGGAGAGGGATGACATCGCCTGATGGGTCCATTGATAGAGTGTGTTCGAAGGTGAACATTGAAACTCGCGAATTATGGTCGCTGTCCCATTACACATAGGGCATTCACGACCCTGTCGAAATGCCTTGGCCAAGCAACCTATTTCTCTCCTGCGTCCCTCTCCCTTGTGTGGCCAGAGATGCCTAACAGGTAGTTTCATGTAGGTAGTTCTTCACTTCTTCATCCGAAAGTCTGCACGCTGGAGTGAGAAATTCTTGGGACCAGCATTCTTTCCATGGTAAGAGCTTCGAGATGTTCTTCCCCCTGTTAGCTGCATGTGGCTTCCAAGCCTCAAATGTCCACTGCAAGATTCACTGTTAAATAATCAAACTGCTTGCTTGTTCACAACTTCAGAAAATTATCCTGAAAGGAGAGCTACCATAAAGATCCCGCACACATTGACAATGTATATGCTCCCATTAGTGCCTGCTCGTGTTGATAACCTCCTGTCGTCTCGCAAAAATGATGTGTAGATGTAATAACAACATTAAAGAGTAGCGTTGAATATTAAAATAAGTGAGAGAGTGACTCATCCTCTGTCACACTACATTCACGGCTAGCAGCGCGCAGTAGCTATGAAATACCGACAGGTAGCTGTAACGGAACTCATTGCTTGTAATTTTTCAAGTAGTGCAATGTTTCAATAATACAGCAACTAATCGCTACATTTATCTAATCTCCATGTGACACCGTTATCAGGAAAAAAATCAGTTACATTCTGTTAAAGGGGAGTCAACCTGATGGCTCCAAGCATCTCTGACATGTAAATACATACAATTGCAACCAATCACTTTTTAAAATAGTTTTTTATTCATTCCATGTACCGGTTTTCGAACGTTTTCAGGCTCATGTTCAGATAGTTTCCAGAAGTTACATAGATATTTCAAGCATAATGCTGGTTGCTGGCTCTGTGACAAGAAGATGGAAAATGCTTTAATGCTTCGCCAGGAATATTGTTTATCGGTCGATTTGGATCCAAAATTTAGTTTAGTACTTACTGCGACAGTATGGGCAGCTTTTGTTGTTAGTATCGATCTGTCTGCTTCCATTATGGTGGCCAGTTGGTGCCACATCACTAACTTTTACACAATATGTGATAACGAAATTTGCCAGCATCCAGCATCTACACAACTGTTACTGTTACAGTGATGTTGACTCAAAGATATGACACAGACCTACTTTGCTATGAGAAATTATTTGTTATTGTTTGCACATACTGAAGTCGATATATGGGCACATACTTTAATCAAAACTGGCGTTAATATTGAAGCTCAAAACACAATGAAGAAATAAATTACTGGAAGAACAATCATCAAGCGATCTGGTGTCTTATTTCCGTTCATGTAGTAAAGTATAATACAGTTAATTTTGAACAAACACTATAATCAAGATTGACATTAACATGGATGCCCAGGAAGTTATAATGTTTGCAATCAACTGCAGCTGTTTGTATTACTATGAACTCTATATTTAAATTTAAAAACAAGAAGAAAACTTCAAATGATCTGCTGACCTATTTCTGTTCTTACATTAACGTGATCTGGAATATTAGTAGAGGCAGATTGTGTTTATTTTAGCTAGTAGTAATGTGCATAAAAGTTACAGTATATGCAGTGAACTACAACCGTATGTACGAGTGTAAGTAAGTAAGTAAACAAATAAAACAGATAGCTTGTTTGTTCCATGAAGGATGACAGTTTCATATAATATTTGATAATAAATTGGACAAATTCGTCTTTGAGAGATTTATAGACAGTGTAAAACTGTTTTGCGCCAATCTAAAAATGTCTGCATTTAAGACAAGTATAATAAATCAAAATACATATTTCCAATCTTATTACTGTACTGACTCATACCCAATGTAACTGAAAATTAAAATTTACATTACTAAGTTAAGAAGCCTTCTAAGACTGCACTACCATATCACAGTAAACATGGAAACGCTACCAAGGCGTGGTTAGGAAAAGAAAGAAAATCGCCTAGAAACATAACATCGTCATGGAAAAAATTTCATAAATTTCTTTTCTTATCCTATAATAAAGAAAAACTTACGTTTTTATATCATCAGGAAGTTAAGGGTAGCATTTATTACTTCATAATCATTGGATCAAACAATGTGGCCACTGGATAACGCATCTATAAAAGAGAGACCAAGGAAAGGTTTAGGCTTCACTCAATATTATTGCTAACCACAGGAATAACAGCTCTGATAATTCCTACTACCAAGGCCTGTGCCATCAAAACAGACCTTTCACACAGTTAGCGACACCTTGGAAATTCCTCTGACAACAATAACAGGTACAAAACCTTCAACGCTATGAACATTTTCCCTTGAGGACTTACTTCAATCCACACTTAAAACAAAATCCACTAGTCACCATTAGGTGAAAAAATCCTTGTAAATCCAACCTAAGATTTCATGTTAAGATTTCTAATGAATCAGAAAATCAATGAACGCAAAACAGTAAAAACATTTAATATTTTATCCATCATCAACAACCGAATTTCTATTTTTTTTGAAATTGTCAGCAACCAACTGTACAAAAGAAATTTTATTCCTTTAGCAGTTTCAGTCACTTAATACCCTTCTTCAGAAGGTTATAATTTTCGCATAATTTGTGGGCACCAAAAGTAAGACGTATGCAGCATTTTGCTGTGGTCCTCATTGGTCTTTAGTTTGGTTTTCTGACTCTGACTTTCAAGATATCCAGCGACATTATTTTTAAAAGGAATAGATCGCCGATGCTCGCAAATAGTGCTATATTTATTATCTTTCGGAGAAGGGAATAACTTCCCCCAGTTATTTTAGCAATTCTGATGGAATGTTACCTATCCTTTATCCCTTATTGGGTATCAAGTCTTCCAAAGCTCTTTTAAATTCTAATACTAGATCCTCTATCTTTTCTATATTGACTTCTGTTTGTCCGTCTATCACGTTATCGGACAAGCCTTTGCACCATGGAGAACTTCAGTGTTCTCTCTCCACATATCAGATCACTCCTCTTCATTTAACTCTGAAGTTACCACCCTTGCTTTGCAATTACGAGCATATTTAGAAAAAAACCGTCTTGGATCTTTAGAGTATATGAGAAATCTCGATAGCCGCAAGTGATCAGTCTTCTGTGGTAGTGGGAAGTGTCAACATGGGTTTCTTCAAAGTGCTAAACATCCCTCAGCTATTAGGGAAGAAGATGTGTACACAACAGACAAATGGTTTGTGATTACTACTGGAGGACCTGATCAGTGATGCTACTGAAACTGGTAACATAAATTGCTCCGAAAATGGAACGCTGTTTAAAAAGAAGGGTTTAAATGCTGTTACAACAAATACAGGACCGTTTCGAGACAACATTATGTTGATTAAAATCTGCGGTGATTTGGACTGTCGAGAACTATTAGAAAAGCGATGGTCTGTAAAGTTAAAGAAATATATGTATGGTGCATTTAACAGTTATTTATTTCGCAAATTTTTTAAGTTCACCTCTATGAGACATGGCGTCAACGTGAATCTACCAATATTTCTAGAATATCGTTTAACATACATAGTAACGTCAGGGAGCCTTGAGGCCAATTTTATGGACGATATATGTTTCAAAGGCTGTCGGATTTTCCCTAAGCAGGGTAGGTGCGTTTGCGACTGTATGCTTTTGGTCGTTTAAGATAACCGTCTTGACTCTTGACTGTAGCATATGGTCGACTATCTTGTACTGTCACTGAATGTTTCCTCTATATTGTAATCTTTTCCACACACAGTACTATGGGCGACATCAATTTCCGACCCGCTATATCAGGCCTCTAATCTAACAACTGTCTGTGCACATTTAATCTTAACCTAATGTGTTCACTGTGCCATCCTGCTTCCTTACTGACAATAAGAATACCAAGTGACTACAATCCACAGTCAGAAACATAGTGCTTAATATCGGTGTAACATCAGATTCAATTTCAAAGATAAAGCAAATGTAAACGATTTGTGTATAATCACTGCAGGACTCTCGCAACTCATTTATTTTGCTCCGTGTTCATTTCTTTTCGTCTTGTTGGGTTGACATCTGAGTCAACGGCATGGATTCCACCGTTACTCTATCGGTTTACTTGTTTCTACAAGAATCTCATCCGAATAGCTGTATGGTTTGATCAGGAGCATAGGGAATTTACTGCATAATGTACTACATCCGAATAAGCAAGATTAAAGAGCAAGGTAAAAACTCTTTCTGACTAATTAATTTTTGGATAGACATTACCTAAATGCACTCACTATTTCGTATCTGATTTTGCCGTTCAAGATCCCATTATATGATTCTGTATACTGCTGTGGCGGTCCATGTCCTACCAAAGAGGTGGACTGTATTCATCCAGAATGGTATATTCTCACGAATCATGCACCTCCTTGAGGTCATTATTTTTTATCGTTCTAATCCGAGCGACACTAATATGCAGTTTTCGCTGAAGCTAATATTTATTATTATTACTGAATTCTGTATTTAATAAAAAAAAAACTTTTTTGAAATTTAACTTAACGTGGTAGCACAAAAGTAACATTTAAGTAATGCATTTTTACTACTGAACAGCATTTACCAAAGTGAATTTTAATTTAATAGATTTGTTCTTTAGGCGGACTCTACACGGCTGCGCCATGTACTCCAGCAGGTGGAGTAACGAACTGGTGGTTCAGTGTTGCCATGACGTAATGCAGTTTTTCGCCGATCTTGAGGAACCAGTTACGTTGGGAAACTTTTCTGAGAGAGCCTCTAGAATAGTTGGTGGATATTGGGTCTGAAAGGCTCAGTTTGAAGTTATGGGTACTGCTCAATATGTTTACATCAGTGATAATTATGTGAGGAATTCAGTAATCATGTTTTTTCAATCCATATGAAGTTAATGTGAATATGTATACTTTGCTTGTAAATATTCTTCGGCAGGATGTAACGGAAATCTCCCTTTCCACTAGTTATGTGGTAATATATGGGAGTAAGCCAGACTGTAAGTTTCCAGAATGATTGATTGTTTCAGATTGTGAGTTTCTGGACCACAGGACGTATACTGAAACTAAACAGTCCAAACGTAGTGAGAACATAATCCCGAACAAATCCCGAAACTACAAAACGCGCAAATTCAGTTGCCGAAACGTTCGCTGACAGCTCAGAGTGACGTTGCGAGTAGATGCAGTGGGCCGTGATGCACGGTTTACCGCAGAGCACAGTGCTTGCGTGTCTGAAGCTGCTGCCGCCGTCGCCGCCTACTCGGCTTACCGCGCGCTGACTAGCTGCTGCGGTGCGGCGTTTCGCCCCCTGTCAGCTGTCAGCCGTCAGCAGCTGCTGGTGACAGCCGGCTCTAATTGGACAAGCCGGCCAATTAGCGCTTCGCGGCGCTGGCGCTAAGCACAGCGGGAGGCGACGGGGATTCCCCGCCTGCCGCGAGCGCGTTGACGTCTCTGGGAACTGCTGGGAGATGCCGGGCTCCCATGTGCTGATGCCTCTGACGTTTTTAATGACGTTCTTATGAGTTTAGATTTATCGACAGACCTAGGATACAAAGATAACTAACAAATGATTTTTAGAACAGCATTTTCCATAGGCAGTGTATGGGCTAGTAATGTAGTAATTAAAAATGAACACCACTTGTGAAAGAGTAGTGTTCGTACAGATCGTATTAGAATGACAACAGTCACGTGTGTGGCATGAAGTTCATTTCAATAAACCACGATCTCTGTTTGTCTACTCATTATATGCGTAGTTGAGTTACGCGATGGCGCACCCTTTGACTGATATTCAGATTTGAATTTCCTATTAACATGATAAACAAAAAGAAAAACTTGATCCCAGTGCAGGTGCCACAATGTAATATCATCATACTACAATGAAACTATACAGGGCGACTCGCAGGCGCCTACCGCTGCCGTTTTATGCAACCCGCAAAGTTACACTGGCCTTCACAAACCACGCGAGAGAATTTCATAGTCTCTCGTTCGCTACTCGCAAACTGTGTCCTATAGACAAAAAATTAACAGGACTTTTTGTAGGAAATTTCAAGTAGGCTACAGTTTTCGAGCAACTCAGGAAAAACATATTTAAGTGATCTTAAAATGCACTTCCACTCCCACACACATCACCCACCAGTCAGGGTTTCTAGTATGTTGTTTTGTGCCACAAGCTCCTACCAATTTACAAAAGTTTCCAACTGCACGAACCATTTCCGATATTCGACCTTTTTTGATCTCTGTCGATTGGGGTATTACACCACCAGCATAGTTGGCTATTTGTTAGCATTATTAATTTAAACGTGCCTGTGAATGTAATGAAAGCAACACGACTTTTTTAAACCTTACTCTAAGATTAATTGTCCGCAGCTCGTGGTCGTGCGGTAGCGTTCTCGCTTCCCGCGCCCGGGTTCTCGGGTTCGATTCCCGGCGAGGTCAGGGATTTTCTCTGCCTCGTGATGACTGGGTGTTGTGTGATGTCCTTAGGTTAGTTAGGTTTAAGTAGTTCTAAGTTCTAGGGGACTGATGACCATAGATGTTAAGTCCCATAGTGCCCAGTGCCATTTGAACCATTTTTTTCTAAGACTAATTCCGCTGGGAATTCGATCCAAACTTAACCCTTACAAGCGCAATAGTTTCGTAGTCAGAAGGACTGACGAATACAACGACGTAATTGTTTATTCTATGCTATTGAAATTAAACTGTTAGATAAAATTTAGATAAACGTAAATTTTATAATTTGCAAATGCTTCACTAAGCCAGTGGCGTTGTAAAGCCAGTCAACGAAGACTAAAAAATGTCGAACGTGGGAAATAATTCGTGCAGTCGCAAATTTCTATACAGTGGAAGGAGGGAGTGCCTTGAATTACATACCAGAATCCTGAGAGGCTGGGGTTGAAGGAGTGGGGGTGCGTTTGAAGGCCACTCCTATACATAACTTAGAAGCGGTCTTGATCGCTTAACTTTTTTAATGGTGACCGGTTTCGATCTTTTAATCGGATCATCTTCGGACCATGAATGTCTTCCGGAGGCGGTGGCGCATGGCAATTTTCTTGTTTGTCGCTGGTGGTGTACTGCAACCATTAAAAAAGTTAAGCGATCAAGAATGTTTCCAAGTTATTTATAATAATTGCAGATCGCTCTTTTCCTATATAAGAACTACGTTCTTTAAAATGTTAAACCCAGTCTTATACGTTTTTCTTCAATAATTCAGAACGACGGCCTCTAACGAAAACGTATCCCAGGACGAAATTTAACTTATTAAATATCCTACAAAAATATCCTGTTCATTTTTTTCCGGTAGGACCAATAGTCTGCGCGTAGCGAGAGAGAGAATATGAAAATCTCGCACATGGTTTTTGAAGGACAGATATAACATTGTGGGCTTCATAAAACGGAAGAGGTAAACTGGTGACACTGATCTATGTTTCCGTTCAAAAAGTGGCAAAAGTGGATCTTGAATACATTTAACTACTAATCCCTATTGTCTATTTATCACAGCCACTGATGAAGGTGGCGTGCAATGGCTACACTGATGTTAATTAAAGTAGGAGGAATTTCTGCTCCGAAAACAAATAAAACAATTTCTTTACAATGACGCAACGGAAACAAGCAGCACATTACAGCCTAACCCTACGTTTAACTGTACCTCATGTACGGGGTGTATCTGAAATGAATGTAGAAAATGAGATGGCTGGTAGAGTGGGTCATAACAAACGTATTCACGTAGCAACCCAGGTCCGCATCCCTTAGCGTAGACGCTGCGCTTCTTTGAAGAGCATCACGCGCTGCCAAGAGGGTAGGCACACATCGTGGCGTCCGAGCCGTCAAGGTAGCGGGTCTGCAGTACAACGATTTCACTGTATGAGACATCAAGGTAAAAGAGACATCTAAAAAGTTCAAAGAAGGGCAGCACGTTCTGTATTATCGCGAAATGGTACAGGATTTGGGCTAGATATCATTAAAAGAAAGGCGTTTTTCGTTGCGACGGAATCTTCTCACGAAATTTCAATCACCAACTTTCTCCTCCGACCCGAAAATATTTTGTTGACACCGTCCAACATAGGGAGAAACGATCACCCCGATAAAATAAGGGAAATCAGAGCTCGTATGGAAAGATATAGATGTTCGTTCTTCCCGCACGCTATACGAGATTGGAATAATAGAGAATTGTGAAGGTGGTTCGATGAACTCTCTGCCAGGCACTTAAATGTGATTTGGAGAGTATCCATCTAGATGTAGGTGGGTTGAAGTTTTATGACCTTTATTTGCAAACGCTGTAGTCGACATATTGTTGATGTTCCAGGCGGGAAAACACTACGGGTTTCCCGCCTCTTAATGGGACATGAACGCGTTGCTTTTGGCTGTGCAAATGTCTGTTTAACAGGTGCTGCATAGACGGCAGCACATGTTCACACTACGAAGTCTGGTTCGCTCTGCGTCAGTTTGTCATCAAATGGGGACACTCTTGTGTTTGATACTGTGCGGAGCGGACAGGAAACTGGAGCGCCACTCTTGGGACGGCGGATTGAAATGCTCACACTGTCCAACGTTTGTACATTCGACGCTTTCCGTATCGTCCAGTGCCAGATCCACGCACATTTACTGTCATCCACAGGTCCCTACGAGACAGAGATTCACTTGAGATACATTTTCCACTGGCACGTTTTCGTAATGGCACACGTGCATTTAAGGTTTACTTTGAAACCGGGTGCACTCATTTTGTGTTACAGGTGCGATGACCTGACGGACGTGGTAATCAACGTACAGCGCGTACACGATGGCGTGAACAAAAAAACGGTTCAAATGGCTCTGAGCACTATGGGACTTAACATCTATCGTCATCAGTCCCCTAGAACTTAGAACTACTTAAACCTAACTAACCTAAGGACATCACACAACACCCAGTCATCACGAGGCAGAGAAAATCCCTGACCCTGCCGGGAATCGAACCCGGGAACCCGGGCGTGGGAAGCGAGAACTCTACCGCACGACCACGAGATGCGGACTGGCGTGAACAGTAGGCGTTAGCACTGCTGGAGAACACACCCTCAACATGCTCGCGGCGTGTTGCACGGGAAGTGGATGTAAGCCATTTCAAAATTCGCCGCGTGTGGCATGTAGATGAGTTGCGCCCCTACCGCCTTCAGAAGGCGACACGCCCTTAACGCAGACGATGTTACACGTCGAACAGAATTTTGCCAGTGATTTCTGCAAAGATTTACCATTCAACCGTGTGCTTTTTACTGACGTGGCATCCTTTATACTAGAGGATATGTTCGACATCCACAATCGACACGTGTGGGCACGGCAAAATCCGCATGCCGCCTTTGTTCGTGATCGCCGAGATCGCTTTGATGTCAACATTTGGGCCAGCTTGGTAGGCGTTAATGTGTTCGGTCCATACATGTTCCTCCGACGAGAAACTCCGCCAGAGTTGTTGGTACAGGTTCCACTCAAAGTCCAACAGCGAATGTGGTACCAACATGATGGTGCCTCTGCACACTTCGCAAATGCAGCGTGAATACATTTGGATGAATCCTTTGGTGAGAACTGGATAGGGCCCGGTTTGCCGGTAGCATGGCCAGCATGTTCCCCCGGCTTCACACCCACAAATTTTTTCTTCTGGGGCCACTTGAAATCTGTCGTCTATGAAACACCCATTTAAACTTTTGAAGAGCTGACAGTATGCATTATGGCAGCCTCCGATGCCATTTCAACTTGCCAGGAGTGTTTGAAAAAGTGCGACAGACGCTCCAGAGTCTTTGCACATTGTACATTGAGGCAGGAGGGTGTAGTTATGATTACATTTTGTAGCTGTTTCCAAATAAAGGTTATAAAACTTCACTCTGACTTCTCATTCACCTTGATACCACAAATTCATTTAAAACGTTGCCATGGAGATCTACTACCATGACGGCTCGGACACCATGTTGTGTGACGCGCGACACTGTTCACCGAGGCCTAGCGCCGTGCGTTAAGTGATGCGGACATGGGTTGCCAGGTGAAACATGCTTGTAATGACCCACTCTACCAGCCCTCTCATCTACATACATTTCAGACACACACTGCATAAGGTGGGGCTCGTAGGTCGAACGATCTTTCTCGCCGATTATACAGGTTGACAATTATAGAACTACAAAATTGTTAAGGCTTTCGTGGCCACTTTTTGACAAAGTACCTATTGGCTCCTGTCTCGGGTTCTTCGGCCGACGTTCATCTAATGATTTTACTGATGTTTCGCCAGCACGAGTGTCTGGCATTGTCAAAGCTTCACCCTCCGTTGCCGGTGGTGAACTGGAGCCGTGCTCGCGGCACGCGAACAGTTTCAACAAGAAAGACGAAAGCCTTAAGGTAAACGGATCCTGGCTTCCCGTGCTGCAGCGAACGACCGTCGCGGGTAGCAAGAGGAGAACCGCACCGGAAATGACCGCGGAGAAGCCCTCGGACGTTGGCGCGCCAGGTACATATAGTCTGCGGCCGCGAGCTCGCCTCCAGTTCACCACCGGCAATGGAGGGTGAAGCTTTGACAATGCCAGCCACTCGTGCTGGCGAAACGTCAGTAAAATCATTAGATGAACGTCGGCCGAAGAACCCGAGAAAGGAGCCAATAGGAAGTTTGTCAATTATAGAACTATATAAAAAACGTAAATTAGCTAAAAAATACGGCGTGTAAGCGCTTTGTTCAACATGTAAGGGTCACTACAGATATTCAGATTTAAGTTATGACATGGTCGATATGGCTGCCATCATTGTCGATGATGTGGCGCAGATGAATAGCGAAATTCTGCATGACCCGCTGAAGTATCGGAACATTGATGATATCGATGACCTCCTGAATGGCTCAGCAGTTGTTTTGCGGTTATTGCTGTACAACTTTGTATTTAATGGAGCGCCACAAAAGGAGTCGCATGTGTTCAGATCCGGAGAAAACGGTGGCCAATCGATGACCATGACAATGGCCTCTGCGTATCCCAGAGCCAGAATGCGGTCCCCAAAGTGATCCTCCAGGACGCAAAACACTCTCCTGCTTCGATGGGATCGAGCTACGTCATGTATGAACATCTTGTGGTAATCAGTGTGACTTTGGATAATGGGGATGAAATCATCTTGCAAAACCATGACGTCCCGTTCGGTAGTCGCCGTGCCATCAAGGAATATCGCACCGATTATTCCGTGACTGGACATTACACAACCACACAGTAACCCGTTGAGGGTGAAGAGACTTGCGGGTTCTCTGTCACCCAATTACACAAATTTTGCATAGTACCTAACCAATCCTAATGAAAGTGGGCTTCGTAGCTAAACCAAACCATGCACATGCTCATACTAAGTCCCATAATTCCCGGCGGCCAACCGTGCAGTTTGAACGTCCTAACACAAACCGTTCAGAAGTTATGACTATCTTATTTCATATAGTTCAATAATCGTCACCCTCAAGCGCGGATGATGGGTACGAAACCCATCGAAGCGTTGCGGAAAGACAACCCCACCACTCGGCTGATCACCCGAGAAGAGTCCATCACTGTTGTGATCATTAACCAGCACTGATCATGAATTAACTATTGGTAAGCTGGTAAGCAGCTGCGTTGCGTCTCGCCATCATTGTCTCGTGATACAGTTGCATAGTGTGTCCCCACCGGCCAACAGCATCTCCAACGCGTCCAGCTTGTAGCTCCTCTCATCTCCAGTTGCTTCGTTTGTTGCCATACACCCGCAACAGGACGCATCTTTTTTTTTTGTGACACGCTTTCCAGCAAATCACAGCTCTAGCTTCCGGGCGCAACACCATGCCCCAATCAGCTCGCGTCAAAAGCGCGGCAAATGGATTCCTTGTTCAACCGTTTCAACGGTCAAACTCTCTCGAAAAAATCTTGAAACTTCTAATGCGAATTTCCAGCATCCAACGAGAACACACTCTCACGAATCTGGCAGGAAAGATCGTTACACCTACATGTCCCTACTTACGTACGCCAAGACAGAGAGGGCTGGTGTTCTCTGCCACCATCTGTCTCTTTGCTCTTCGATTTCACCCCCCACCCCCACCCCAATTGTCTTGTGCATTCCAACGGTTCAACCCTCTGTTTCCAAACTCGGAGTGAGCAGAAAGTTCGTCTCAGCCCACAGCCAAACTGACAGACTGAATTTCATGCAAGACAGGGAGTGTTCATGAAACAGAGGCTGCTGATCACAAATGGGAAGTCAGGATTAAAATAGAACACATACCCCACAGATCACTTCCCATCGGCATTGGTAGAAAATGATAAAGATGCGGTATGAAAATGATAAAATACCGTATCTAGTTATAGGCTATACTCTAATGAAGGATGTACTCAAATAAATGGAAGTCTTTCAATTGGAGTGCTTATATTACGGAAGTATTATATTTAACTATGAATACTCAACAATTCGTAGTATGAGTATGTCAAAGACGCTGATATGATGAAACCAACGTATGTAACAGACTCAGTAGTGAGGCATCCAACAGTGCGAGCCTGAATTTGTGACCTCTTCCCAGTGGAAGGTCGTGAAAACAGTCAGTTGGTATGGTTCAAAACGGTTTAAATGGCTCTGAGCACTATGGGACTTAACAGCTATGGGCATCAGTCCCCTAGAACTTAGAACTAATTAAACCTAACTAACCTAAGGACATCACACAACACCCAGTCATCACGAGGCAGAGAAAATCCCTGACCCCGCCGGGAATCGAATCCGGGAACCCGGGCGCGGGAAGCGAGAACGCTACCGCACGACCACGAGCTGCGGACAGTTGGTATGGTCATCGGTTGCAGTGAATCAACGTAGATCTCCCAACGAAACTTTCATTCAGCAGTGGAGTGTGTGCTGATTTGAAAATTACTGGGAGAGTAAAACTGTGTGCTGCGCCAACTCGAAATCGGGACTTTTACCTGTTGCGGGCAAGTGCTCTACCGACTATGCTACCCAAGCACGACTCAGGAGCCACCGTCACAGCTCCGCCTCCGTCAGCGCCTTCCCAACTTCACAGAAGTTCTCCTGCGAAACTTGCGGTAGTAGTACTCCTAGAAGGAAGGACACTGCGTAGATATGGGTGTCGAGGGACAGGTCATGAGTCATGCTCGGATTGCTTAATTGGTAGAGCACTTCCGGCGAGTTCGTGTCTCAATCTGGCACGCAATTTTAATGTGCCAGGAAGTTTCATTATGGCGCACGCTCCGTCGCAGAGTGAAAAGTTCATTCTGGAAATATCACCCCAGCTGTGACTGAGCCTTATCTCTGCAGCATCCTTTCTACTGGGAGAATAACTACTGTGAAGTTTGAAAGGTGAGAGATGTGGTATTGGCAGAGATAAAGTTGTTAGTACGTATCGTAAGTCGTGCTTGGATAACTCAGCTGGTAGAGAACTGGCCTGCAAAAGGCAAAGGTCCCAAGTTCGAGTCTCGGTCCAGCACATAATTTTAACCCTTCGGGAAATTTAAATATACATCTCGTCCGGCGAATTGTGCATAGTATTAGAATGTATATTCTTGAAAATCTAATGCGTGTACAGAATCAGTTTATTTGATTAGATGTTTTATAATAGGATGATTGTGGTTGTAACATTTCTGTTTATGCCGATAGTGGCACGTAATCTTCTTTATAGTTTAATATGCAGATCTCAATAGGCAATAATGTCACATCATTTATGCTGCATGAAAACTGCATGCAATATTCATTACTCCCAACGACTGCTCTGCTAATTATTTATTTTTTTTCTTTCCTCTTGATACGTGACGAAATCTTATTATTTTGGCGGCTTTATGAGGGTTTTTTTCTGGCTCAGGGATGGGAAGTGAACAGAAGAATTTTAAAATTGTTGAACACTAAAAGCTGTTATTCGCAAAGGTATAGAGTAGAAATCTACTCTGTAGGAATCAGCATGGGTTTCGAAAAAGACGATCGTGTGAAACCCAGAGGCTCAGAGGGCCATAGACACGGGTTCCCAGGTAGATGCCGTGTTTCTTGACTTCCGCAAGGCGTTCGATACAGTTCCCCACAGTCGTTAAATATAAAAGTAAGAGCATATGGACTATCAGACCAATTGTGTGATTGGATTGAAGAGTTCCTAGATAACAGAACGCAGCATGTCATTCTCAATGGAGAGAAGTCTTCCGAAGAAAGAGTGATTTCAGGTGTACCGCGGGGGAGTGTCGTAGGACCGTTGCTATTCACAATATACATAAATGACCTAGTGGATAACATCGGAAGTTCACTGAGGCTTTTCGCGGATGATGCTGTGATATATCGAGAGGTTGTAACAATAGAAAATTGTACTGAAATGCAGGAGGATCTGCAGCGAATTGACGCATGGTGCAGGGAATGGCAATTGAATCTCAATGTAGACAAGTGTAATGTGTTGCAAATACATAGAAAGAAAGATCCCTTATCATTTAGCTACAATATAGCAGGTCAGCAACTGGAAACAGTTAATTCCATAAATTATCTAGGAGTAGGCATTAGGAGTGATTTAAAATGGAATGATCATATAAAGTTGATCGTAGGTAAAGCAGATGCCAGACTGTGATTCATTGGAAGAATCATAAGGAAATGCAATCCGAAAACAAAGAAAGCAGGTTACAGTACACTTGTTCGCCCACTGCTTGAATACTGCTCATCAGTATGGGATCCGTACTAGATAGGATTGATAGAAGATATAGAGAAGATCCAACGGAGATCAGCGCGCTTCGTTACAGGTTCATTTAGTAATCGCGAAAGCGTTAAGGAGATGACAGATTAACTCCAGTGGAAGACTTTTCAGGAGAGACGCTCAGTAGCTCGGTACGGGCTTTTGTTGAAGTTTCGAGAACATACCTTCACCGAGGAATCAAGAAGCATATTGCTCCCTCCTAAGTATATCTCGCGAAGAGACCATGAGGATAAAATCAGAGAGATAGAGCCCACACAGAGGCATACCGACAACCCTTATTTCCACGAACAATACGAGACTGGAATAGAAGGGAGAACCGATAGAGGCACTCAAGGTACCCTCCGCCACACAGCGTCAGGTAGCTTGCGGAGTATGGATGGGATGTAGATGCAGACAGAGCAGGGGAAAACAGTCTGTCGTGTCCGCGTGTATGGAGCTTCCAGAAGGCTGGATGGCTTCCCATAAAACTGCCTTGTACAAATGCCTTGAAGGAATTCTTCTTGGCTAAATAAGAATCTGAAGGCCAGGTGAAAACAAGAGACTTTGTGGCGTGGGAGCAGCCACTGAGTTCTGACACGCCTTGTTCGAAAGTTTGTTCAGATTCTAGAAAGGGATTTTCTGACTGGTTCATAGCAATTATTATGGTAGAAGGGACAATTTCCTGCACGTGTGGACACGAAGGACTTTTGGTCACGTAGTGGAATAGATTTTCTGCCTTCTCCTGTATGCAATACCTTACTGGTTAATCATGACAAAATTCAGTAGAGCAGGAAATTTTTAAACTTGTTTATAAAATTATTATTGGTCACAATTGGCAAGGTCTACTGCAACTGGCCAGTGGGATTCCACCGCTGACAGAACCAGGTACGTTTTCGAGAGTTAAGTGTGAACACTCTTGCTCCGTGGGCGCTGTAGACAATACTTGTTCCAGGTCTCAGACCAGAGCTGCGGAGAGAGAAGGACGAGTATCCAATTTAGATCAGAATATAGATGACGAAATGCACTTACAATCTGCAGCCACTATTGTAACCGTCTTCCACACTCACACAGCTTAAGAGTGGTACCCATGTACCGTCATTGCAGCTACTGAAATGAGGAGAATGCAAAGTTACTTAATTTCTATCAGGTTTTCATTTCACACGTATAATTCCTACAGCAAGATAGTTGCAACCATCATGTGCTTTGTCCGCAGCTCGTGGTCGTGCGGTAGCGTTCTCACTTCCCGCGCCCGGGTTCGATTCCCGGCGGGGTCAGGGATTTTCTCTGCCTCGTGATGACTGGGTGTTGTGTGCTGTCCTTCGGTTAGTTAGGTTTAAGTAGTTCTAAGTTCTATGGGACTGATGACCATAGAAGTTAAGTCCCATAGTGCTCAGAGCCAGCCATCATGTGCTTTGGCGAAAACACTGTCTGTTCGTGCTGTTCCGGGACCTTTTCTTCGAATCGCTAACCTCTATCACAATATTTGGCCGTATTTGTAACACTGTTTTATTCCATTCTTTTACGGACCCACCTAACTATGCGAACGATATAGCTCATATTTACAATCCATTGTCCACTTATTAAATATTTATATACTTGATCAGTGAATAAATCATTCTGCTAGATGTCTTATGGCAATAAACCAAATTGTTATAGTGATCACCAGTTTCCTTTTTTGATTCTACATCTACATCTACATCTACATGGATACTCTGCAAATCACATTTAAGTGCCTGGCAGAGGGTTCATCGAACCACCTTCACAGTTCTCTATTATTCCAATCTCGTATAGCGCGCGGGAAGAATGAACACCTATATCTTTCCGTACGAGCTCTAATTTCCCTTATTTTATTTTGATGATCGTTCCTCCCTATGTAAGTCGGTGTCAACAAAATATTTTCGCATTCGGAGGAGAATGTTGGTGACTGGAATTTCGTGAAAAGATTCCGTCGCTACGAAAAACGCCTTTCTTTTAATGATGTCCATCCCAAATCCTGCATCATTTCTGTGACACTCTGCCCCATATTTCGCGATAATACAAAACGTGCTGCCTTTCTTTGAACTTTTTCGATGTGCTCCGTCAGTCCTACCTGGTAAGGATCCTGCACCGCGGAGCAGCATTCTAAAAGAGGACGGTCAAACGTAATGTAGGCAGTCTCCTTAGCAGGTCTGTTACATTTTCTAAGTGTCCTGCCAATAAAATGCAGCCTTTGGTTAGCCTTCCCCACAACATTTTATATGTGTTCTTTCCAATTTAAGTTGTTCGTAATTGTAAAACCTAGGTATTTAGTTGAATTTGCGGCTTTTAGATTACACTGATTTATCGTGTAACCGAAGTTTAACGCGATCCTCTTAGCACTCATGTGGATGACCTCACACTTTTCGTTATTTAAGGTCAACTGCCACTTTTCGCACCATTCCGTTATTTCTTCTAAATCGTTTTGCAGTTTGTTTTGATCTTCTGATGACTTTATTTGTCGATAAACGACAGCGTCATCTGCAAACAACCGAATACTGCTGCTCAGATTGTCTCCCAAATCGTTTACATAGATAGGGAACAGCAAAGGGCCTATAACACTACCTTGGGGAACGCCATAAATCACTTCTGTTTTACTCTATGACTTTCCGTCAGTTACAAAGAACTGTGACCTCTCTGACAGGAAATCACGGGTACAGTCACATAGCTGAGACGATATTCCATAAGCACGCAATTTCACTACGAGCCGCTTGTGTGGCACATTGTCAAAAGCCTTCCGGAAATTCAGAGATACGGAATCGATCTGAAATCCCTTGTCAATAGCGCTCAACACTTCATGTGAATAAAGAGCTAATTGTATTTCACAAGAACGATTTTTTTCTAAACCCATGTTGACTGTGTGTCAATAGACCGTTTTCTTCGAGGTAATTCATTATGTTCGAACACAATATATGTTCTAAAATCCTGCTGCTTATCGACGTTAACGATATGCGCCTGTAATTTAGTGGATTACTCCTACTAACTATCTTGAATATTGGTGTGACCTGCGCAACTTTCCACTCTTTGGGTACGATCTTTCGTCGAGCGAACGGTTGTATATGGTTGTTAAGTATGGAGCTAATGCATCAGCATGCTCCTGAAGGAACGTAGTTGGTATACAGTCTGGATCAGAAGACTTACTTTTATTAAGTGATTTAAGTTGCTTCACTACTCCGAGAATATTTACTTCTACGTTACTCATGTTGGCAGCTGTTCTCGATTCGAATTCTGGAATATTTACTTGGTCTTCTTTTGTGAAGGCATTTCGGAAGACTGTTTTTAGTAACTCTGCTTTGGAAGCACCGTCTTCGATGGTTGCTATCCATTGCTATCGTGCAGAGAAGGCATTGATTGTTTCTTGCCGCTAACATACTTCAAATACGCCCAGAATCGCTTTGGATTTTCTGCCAGGTTTAGAGACAAAGTTTCGTTGTGGAAACTGTTATAAGCATCTCGCATTGAAGTCCGCGCTAAATTTCGAGCTTCTGTAAAAGATCGCCAATGTTGGGGATTTTGCGTCTGTTTAAATTTGGCATGTTTGTTTTGTTGTTTCTGCAACAGTGTTCTAACCTGTTTTGTGTACCAAGGAGGATCAGCTCCGTCGTTTGTTAGTTTATTTGGCATAAATCTCTCAATTGCTGCCGATACTATTTCTTTGAATTTAAGCCACATCTGGTCTACACTTACATTATTAATATGGAATGAGGGGAGACTGTCTCTCAGGAAGGCGTCGAGTGAATTTTTATCTGCTTTTTTGAATAGGTATATTGTCTCCCCTCATTAATATGAGCATGTCAGGTGTGATACCCATACTTTCATGTTAAACTGGGCCACACCTAGCAGTTTTCACTTAATAAGACGTTATCTGTTGCATGACCTTGTTTCTTTTAAGTTTCCATGGTATTATGGGGAGGTTCCCTCCCATGCATGTCACCGGGGATCAGATCTTTAGCGTCTTAGGTATGATAAATAGCTCAACCATCAACTCACGTAAGAATTTGTTGACGCCCAGCAGGAGCCGGCCGCGGTGGCCGTGCGGTTCTAGGCGCTACAGTCTGGAACCGAGTGTCCGCTACGGTCGCAGGTTCGAATCCCGCCTCGAGCATGGATGTGTGTGATGTCTTTAGGTTAGTTAGGTTTAATTAGTTCTAAGTTCTAGGGGACTGATGACCTCAGAAGTTAAGTCGCATAGTGCTCAGAGCCATTTGAACCTAGCAGGATTTTCGCAATCTGGATCACTTTGATTTGCACAGTCGTATTTCAGATCAAGGAAAAAGAATTTGTCAACTGTTGCCCATGACTTTTCCGATAACTGGCAGTTGTTTGATATACACAATAGTTTTAAAAGTCACAAATTAGGAATCTGGCGGATCCTGTCCTGCGATCTTCTGATTTCCATAGTAATTTTTGTAGGCCAGAAGATAAGTATATATCGCCTACAGTTTTAAGCATTTGCTTGTTGATCATTTCAGCCAGAAAAGTATATACGAAAACCACCATAATGAGGAACTTCATGAATTTGAAATAGGCATAAGTTGTACACTCTACGCTAATTTGTGCTTCTGTTACAGCGAGGGAAGGCAGGTGAACAGAGTCAGTCGTCCTGAGTGTCGACGTAGCACTGATGGATACGTTTTATGTGTTTGTGTTAGGATCTAATTGTGTTTCGGTGAGTGTCTAGGTAAGGAATTTGGAAAATAGGGTTAAGTGTTTTGTTTGTATCAGTGTTAACCCGTACTCGAACACGTAGTTTGGAAAATGTGAGTGAAACTGATAGGGACGAAGCTAGTTCATGAATAACATCTGCAAACAGTGAATTTGACACGTAAGTCGAGGAAGACATTTCGTAGATTATTGAAGTTAGAGGAAGATGTTTAGCGATCTGGAAGGGTCGGCAGCGACTGATAGAGATTCAAATTACGTGCAGGCAGTACTCACGCAATAAACTGAAAGTAAGTCCATTATATGAACACAAGTTCGCTGACATTACGTGTGCACTTACCTAAGTGACTTATGCGGTAAAAGCTGAGGAGATATAGTCTGTCTGTAAATTGTAAAGTGAAAAGCGCTTGTGGTGAAAGAAGTTGTCTCTCATGGAAGAACACTACAATTGCCGTACAGGATGAATAAATAACAGTTTCCCCTGGGGCAGTGTAGAATAATGTGCAGGAGTTATGTAGAATCTGCCCATATGCTTTTATTACGATCACATTACTAGCGGCTCATATATGTGTTCAGTGTTCAGTGTTGTGTTAACACACTTTGTGGAAAATAAACTGCACCGGGGATGGCTCCACACTACGTCGCCATGGTTCACAAGGCGAACTGTGGGATGTCTTTGTGAAATATTCTATAGTTGCTTTTTGTGACGTGGTGTAGTACGGAGAGTGGGGAATTTCCTGCTCACACTTCATTTTGCAGAACTATGAAGGAGCCAAGTCCATGCCACAATCCTGGCCACCTATCTTCCCTCATACTTCTAACCTCCAACCCACATATCCACCCTGTTACACCCTCGCAACACAATTTATCCATTAATACGGTTTCACTCCACTCAGATGCGACACACACATTTAATATTTGTCCTTAACCCACTTAATTTAACAATAAACACCAATTTTATATCATTAAAACACTATCTTTAATGGTGTATGATTACTCTATCCCCTACAACGCGGGAACTATGAGCCATAAAGAAAAAAATCAATAGGACATTTAATGCAGTTTTATTTTGTACAGGGAAAGAGTCTCGCCGGAAGCCGTGGTTTTCGAGATGTTATATAAAAGCTTAAAAAACTGGTGTTTACATGGCTCCCACCCCTAAACGCTCACCGTACCACTCAGAATTTTTTTCAGTATGTTGTTCACGACACGCACCTCTACCACTGTACAAAAATTAGTGCCTACACGACGTCTCAGTCTCGGTTGTCTGGGCTATGAAGGTTACCCTTCGCGTGACGCAGGACAATCACATCGCCGGATTCAGTAAATATCTGGGTGACTGCCGTCCACCACAGCAAGCTGTCTGAAGCAGTTCCTCGTCACCTACAGCAGTTACGATTGTATAATGAAATAAATGAATCACAATCAATGTATCGAATATCGTTAATGTTTTGTAGGCTCACAGTCCCTTTTTTGGCTACGTCAGAGTTATTTTCCATTCTATGATATGAGTTGAGATTTGTAATATGTGTCATATTATTGTATGTCTCTGGTGGGAAATAAACCAAGTTTAAGTGGATATCAAAATAATTAATTGGGTTATCGGTTTTTCCGATTTGTGCCTACAAAGAATGTTATTTTCAGACCTGTGTAAAGTGAAATTTACATGTCCACATATGCTGCAAAATCTCTTAGTTGCGAGAAGTACTGTTATTGAGAAAGAACATCACTAGCTTCGAAACAGTTCGTCGAGCTATGCCTACATTAAAAAAAAAAAAAAAAAAGAGAACAAGTAAGATTCGGCTTGTTAAAAAAGAATAAAATGAGTTGTAAAGTAAAAGTGGATAAAATATTTATTACAATTATTTGAAAACAATCTTAAATATGTTAAAGTGGAAAACTTTTAATTTTAAAGTTGACAGATAGCACAAAATCCAAGACTCACATAGTATAGATGAGCTTCCATTGTAACGCTAAGCAACAAAAAGAATAAACAACTAAATTACGATGCCTTCTAAGAAAGACTATCGAAAAGAATATTTTATTTCTTATGATATTCTTCCACGAGAGTGGCGAACGTCGAAATCTTTACAAAATTAAGGATATGAAGAGTCCAGGGGAAAAAACCTGATAAGCTAAAAAATGGTTCAAATGGCTCTGAGCACTGTGCGACTCAACTTCTGGGGTCATCAGTCGCCTAGAACTTATAACTAATTAAACCTAACTAACCTAAGGACATCACACACATCCATGCCCGAGGCAGGATTCGAACCTGCGACCGTAGCGGTCGCTCGGTTCCAGACTGTAGCGCCTAGAACCGCACGGCCACTCCGGCCGGCCGATAAGAGACAGACAGTTCTTATTTTATCTCAGGAGACAAAATTTAGAGTTTGAAGACTCATAATATTTCAGTTCCTCATGTTAATTTCTTTATTTTTGTTTAAAGTGATAATATATTTTCCGGACAAACATTACTATTGAAATTATATGCATCTGAATATGCTGTACAACAATACGATACACTTTTATCATGAATATGGCAAGCCTATAACATATTGTGAGTAGTTAGTACATTTCAAACACTTACCACTTTCTTAAATTCTCATTATAATAAATTATCTAATGTAAGCTTAAACAGCAAATTATGAAATAGTATTCTTCCTCTTTCAATAGGTCTGACTAATGCGGAAGACGATTGAAATACACTTGCAATTCACTACGGCAAAATCTTTTCAAGTCCTGCAAGTCTTTGTATTTCTCATTAGAAACTGCAAGATCATCTGTAAAATAATCAAAGTAATTAAAGTCAAATAGTTATAATACTTAAACAAAAAATAATAACTCGCTTTTTGAAATGAAAGGCACTTCAATACCTGTCATTGTAAAACAATCACTGTACTTTAATACTGAGCAGATAGAAGGTTGATCTCACCCTCTTTTAGACTGGTAACTCCTCTTTTCTTTCCAGGATTAGGTAACGGAGAATTGTCATAGGTTCTGTTGTAGCTGCTTCTAAACCGAACCAGTGCTGCATTATATTCTGTAACTTCCAGCACTGTCACTGGTATGGACTGGAAAGGCAGATTCTTCTCGTATATTGTGTTATTCGATCTCCTCAATGACAACAAATGACAAGGATTCGAGCTTGAATTCATGGAAGCTAGACCCGCTCATTCGGCATTTGACGTGTCTGAGCATGGGCAATCATACCAAAATTTTTATCACATTCGAGGTACGAATGATCTCTTATGGAAATGTCATATTTACTGAGTCCTGTTGTTTTCCTGTATCGACTAGATGGTGAAGGAATCTGAACGCAGTGACATGCTTGTTTCGTTCTTCGCAGGAGTCGCTAATGATGTCCAGATGCCTGACTTTTCGACTTAGAAAATTATCTACAAAATGGTGAGAGGACAATGAAACTTCGTCTCTTCCTTCTCGGCCTGTGCTCTCTAGACACAAATACGAAAACTGTCCCCTAGTGCCAAAACATGAACAAATTCATTGGATCGAAGCTCAGAATGAAACCTTACTTACTTTTCAGCCGATGATGAAGTCAGTTCCTTCTGCAAATTTTTCTTCTTGGCTAGATACTCATCACAGGAACCACAAGTATCAGATCGTGGACATTCAAAACTTACATTAAAACCTGAATTGAATATCGTGTGGTACGTTGCATACGATACATTACCATGTTTAAACTTTTCCTTCAACATACCGAACTTTTTTTCATTTTCAAGGAGTCGGGTAGGTCGATTTTTTTCTGTCTTTGTCAAACTGTAGTGGCTATTGCGACCTTTAAATGAACTGGTTCTGTGTTTTCCTCGGCCGTCTGCACACTTAAGTTTCTTGAGTAAATGATCTAGCTTGCCCTTTGTAGTGTCCCTTTTGCAATATTCACCCTTATCGAGGTGAAACATAAATAAAAATGACTGTATGTGACCGAAAATGAACTGCAAAAATCGATTTATCTGCGAAGGGTAATAACAATAACTGTAAAAACATACAATATAGATCGATAGATGCAGAAAAGACATTATTTTTAGTGTATGAGATTATAATGTGTAAGTAATTAAAAGAAGATTATCATCTCTGTAAGAGTATAAAACACAATGCAATGTTCATTGTTCTGTCTAGTCTGTTTTGTTCTGTTCGTTCTGGTGTTAGCTGGAATAAGGTACGCAAGCTATTGTGCTGCGCTAGCATTTGTTTCTGTCGTAACGTAATTGCAAATATTTAATGGTGTAAACTGTGTCCTAGTAGGAATATATTAGTATAAAGTGATCTCCGTGTGTTATTTCAAGAACCTACGCCACATTTATCTTATGAAAAGAATATTTAATGAAAATTATTTAGCATGTTTCCAGCTGCTGCGGAGCGAGTAACAGTGATCTCTGACTGTTAACAATTAGCCGCCATTACGCGGTACATTTAAAAATATTTTTTCACAGCACAATGTCTGATAGCCAGAGCAGAAAAAGTTATGTAAAAATATTCAGTGAGATTAATTGAAGTAATCCAGTGAAATAATTTTATTAAAACTTGTCTATTTTCTGTGATAGTAATAATTTCAGAGCTGAGTAATACTACGCTATCGCATTTACAGTAATTTGTAGGGAGCCTGGCGCTCGTTAAAACCAGATATAATACATAATTGGCAACCTACGAAATTCATTATTTTGCTTATTATATCTCTTTTTTTTTTGAAAGCTAAACGTAAAAACTAACTTCACTAAAAATCAGTAACAGATCACGATAAATCAAATGACAAACAAATTTACTAGGAGAGTGTTTCCTCTAAATAAATAGTTACATTACTTTTTGTAAGAGATATAATAAATAGCGCCCTGTTACGTGGGGCTCGAAGAGATAAAATATTTTTTTAGGGTTTGTATGTATATAATTGTTAACATGTATTGTATGTATTCTAATGTCTAGCAAATTCCATTTCATGTATGAACTTGAACGAGGAAAGTGGAGAAGAACTGTATAGACCCTGAGAGGACGAGATAGCAAAAAGAAAAGAAAAGAAAAAAGAAATCAAGGTAAGGACCACTATGCATAAAAGCTTGCTACATAGGCCCGTATCATCAAAGTATAGTATCATAGATGGTACATGGTGTACAGTGGTGTAGATATTAATATTGTGTGATTTTGGAAACAATAAGCAGTTTGTCTTGTGAACTTAGTCCGCATTTGTAGTTTGGAACAATTTTTGTATTTAGCCCAGTGAGAGTCATTATGGGAAAAGTTGGACGATTGTTAGATTTGCAACCAGATAATGTGTCCAATGTTACAAATAATGTGCAATTATTGAGCTATATGGATAGTGACACTGACTTACTAAATATTAATAGTGATTGGGGGGGGGGGGGAGAAAATGTAAACAATGTAGTTTCCGGTGATATGCCAGGAAGTAGCCAGCAGACGAAAACAGTAAAACCGATAGGTACTACTAGTAGGGCTAGTGATAATTTTCCAATGATTAGAACAACTACTACACCGGTATGCTCACCAATACCGGATCCATTTGCTGAAATTTTACGGAAATTAGAGAAAAAGAACGAACAGCTAGTCAATCAGATAAGGGAACAAAACGAAGGAAGAGAGAGATTGAGGGAAGAGAGGAATCAACAGCTAGTCAATCAGATAAGGGAACAAAACGAAGAAAGAGAGAGATTGAGGGAAGAGAGGAATCAACAGCTAGTCGATCAGATAAGGGAACAAAACGAAGAAAGAGAGAGATTGAGGGAAGAGAGGAATCACCAGCTCGTCAATCAGATAAGGGAACAAAATGAAGAAAGAGAAAAGGTCTTAATAGAAAGTATAGGTACAATGTTCGAAAAGTTCAGAAATGACAGAAATAAAGAAAGCCCAAGCCGAACTGCCGAACATTGTAAGCAACATGCACAAGATGTGAAAACGCTTCAGACGGCACACACAGTCATCCGGGACGAAGTAGAACAGCTTGCGAACCGAATGGACAATTTAGAAATGACACAAAAAGAAACCATAGAAACGCATTTAAATGATCAAGCCCAGAAAGTAGAAAAAGAGTTCCATGACTGGCTCACTGAAAAAGAAAGCCATATCATAAAACGTGTAGAAAGCAAAATACAGTCTGCTCTGCAAAAAGTAACTAACGGAGCAGCTGTATGTAAACAATCCACTGTAGACACGCTACCACTCGCAGGTGAGAAAAGCGAAGCGAGATACAAATTGCCAGTACCGCTGTGGCAGCAAGAAATGTCATACAAAGTTGCTGAATTCGAACGTGCAAATTTGCAAATGCTTAATAACAACTGTGGCACGCCCGTTAGGAACGTGTACGGTAGTGAGAACATTACGTACAGTTCATACCAACGAAAAAGCGATTCGGAAAGAGAAAACACACAACTTACAGGAAGCATTCCTATTGAGAACCCCGTGGGGGCAGCCTCTACTTCACAAGCAATAACATTGATGAAAGCTTAATAAAACACAGACCATTCCAAGCATTTAACGCGGAAAAGAAGACAGTGCATCCGGTAATCTTCATAAAAGGATTCCGAAATGTATTACCGAGTGCCTGGAATGAACGCCAAAATATTCAGTTCATAATCGCACATATACAAGGCAACGCTGCCTTATGGGCAAATGAAGTCATAGAAAATTGCCATAGCCTGGCACAATTTGAAAAATCTTTTCTAGACAGATACTGGTCTAAGGCTATTCAAGAACGCCTGATGACTGAAGTATACAGCCCGCAAATGTACAATCACAAACAGGGTACACTCCGTTAATATTTTGAAAAATATATCAACAAAACTAGATGTTGGGATGACCCTATATCAGCCCGTGATTTGATCAGAATCTTAAAATTACGATTGCCTAGTTATATACGAGACAAATTAATAAATGTGCCCGAAAATGACCTGGAACGTTACTTGTCTGTGCTGGACGAAATCGATCTCTCCCAGGAAGAAAATAGGATAAATAAAGACCGGAAGAACAGTAATGGTTCACCACGCAAGTGTAAAAATGGCAACAACAATTCCAATTTTGGAAGCCACGGAAATGGAAAGGAAGATCAACCCGCGGAACAAAACAGGAAGAACGGAAACGGTCAACCATCTTACAATCAAAAACGTAGGTGGGAAGATAGAGGACATCCCGGCTACAGTAACAGTAATAATAATTACAATAACAAACGTCGAAATGAAGGTCAATGGCCACAACAAAGCAGTAGTGCCAACAACCGCACTTACCCGGTGCAGTGGATGCAAATTTCTGTGCCACCACCACCGCCTCCTAACGGTAACCAGTACCAGGGTGACAATAGGAATTCTATGCAGAATACTAATGCAATACCACAAACATGGACAGACTCGAATAGCAGCGTAAGGATAGTAGAAATGCCCACTGACGGAAACCACCATAGTTCAAGACCGTCAAACGAACAACGGCAACAATAAGCTCCCAATTGATGGTCGGCGAAAAAACAGGGGGCACACCTAGAAACAATACACAAGATAATATGTTATTACTGAGGTACCAAAATGGAAACAGTACACAACATGATTTACTTATGGAATCAAACCAATGTAACAAAAAAGAAATAACTGAAGTACAAACCATCATAAAAGCTAGAATTAATGAATTGCCAGTAGAAATATACATTGATACAGGTGACACTACTAATGTTATGAGCTATGATCTATTCAACACCTTGAGCCAAAACCGCAACTTACCGACATTTCCTGTACAAAATTGCTGTGTCATTGGAGCCATGGGAGCACAAGCACAAAACGTTCAGTATCAGGTGCTGGTAGATTTATGCCTAGGGGAAGATAACGTAAAATGTATCTTTCTCGTAGTCAAAGGGTTGAGAGTAACCTGCATCCTGGGGGGGAGGTTTCCTGAGCGCGAAGAAAGCAAAAATTGATTTCTGCAGCGGGAAGATCTCCCTACTGAATGAAAATAAGCAGATTGTACTGGATTTAACACGAACAGTAAGTACACCCGGTAAAGATTACCCGAGCGTACGAGTAAAAAGCGAACAGATGCTCATATTTCAATTAAGCAGCAATTTAAGGGGCCAGGGAGAATATTATTCGGACATAGCTCACAACGAAACGCTTCGATGGACCGAAACTCTTAACAACAAAGCACAAGAATCATGTTATCTAACTGAATCCCAACGAAAGAGTCGATATGACAAGTCAATAAAACGGACAGTCCCATATCAGATAAACGACTTAGTTTTGATAAGAAACCATCCTAAGTCGTCACTCATAACAAAGAAGAACAAGAAATGCCAAATGCTGTATAATGGACCATTTAAAATTATACAAATACCGCGCGGTTGTAGCTACCTTATAGCTGATGTGATGAGCGGGAAGATCAAAGGATTGTATCCCTATAAGGACTTAAAGAAATTTGTGGTACCTGACAATAGGACATGAATGGTTTACCGTATTTTTGTGTAATATGTAGGTTTTGCACATACTTCAATATATAATTTCGTGTAGTTGTAAGAATTTGATGTTTTGTTTGTGCTTAGTATGTAAGATGTTTTGTCTTTATGTCAAGGAATGATTTACACATCAGCCTTCAAAAATGAGTAAAAAGAAGCTAAAGGACCATCAGTCCAATGATAGAATTTGTTTAGAAACATAATCAGTAAGTGTAAGATGTTTTTCAGTGGTTATTAGAGTTAGTAACTATAAATTTTATTATGCTGTGTGATAAATGTTTATTTAAAGAATGCACTAAATATTCTAATCTGTCACATGAAAAATGAACAGAAAGGTGTATGAAAAAGACTGTGCACATACACTGTGACATCTATGATGCTGTGCTTTGACCTTAAAAGAGAAAGTATAAGCATCTAGCCACAATACTTGAGATTAAATGAGAGCTCCACTTTAGAGCCTGTTTTTGACAGTTGCAAACCTTTTATAGGATACGCGATTACGCTAACAGCTTATGGAGGAAGCACATGCGCAGCGGTCCTAATCCCCAAATGAATATACTCTATGACAAATTTATTAATGCTCAAATACAAAAGTATTGCAAGTCAGGCCAGAATCCGTTGCATGTATGATATAAAACTTAACTGTATGCAATAACAGAACAAAAGTGCTTTTGATCTGTGAAATTTCATTGTAACATATTGTGTAAACGAACAGACATCTGTGTCACTATGTGATATAAAAAAAAACCAGTAATCATGTAATAAAGTTGTATCAAAGTCATGCTGTAAGCAATACTAACAGGAACTATAATAGTGTGTTGGTATTCGCGGAGGAAGTGTGAACTTTGAGAACTGTATTAGTGATCAACTTGGACAGTGAACACTTATGTGCTGTACAACTGAAAAAAAACGTGAGGTACAAACATTAACAAAACATATCTGTGTGCAGTGACCGAAAACACAAAACTGTGATCAGTGTGTGTTCGAAACTGTGCAGACAACATTTTTAGTTTGGACGCTACCTCCTGTGCGCCAACAATTAATATGACGTCACGGACCACGTAGTAGGACGTTACTGCAACGGCAACTACGGTGGAACGCCGTCAAACAAAAATTGTGAAACATAAATATTCCATACGAAGTGATGACAACAGGGATGTGCAGTGCTTACTTCAGCACCATATCTCCTGCATCATTCATCACCAGTACGTGCAAACGAACACGAAAATACCAAGTAACTGAGCCTGTGCCTCGATGATGCAATAATGTTGACTAATCAATTCTTACCCACAGCCATAACATCTTACAATATCCGTTCTATAAATTATGTGCATTTGTTTCATGATTGGCACGAGTCAACATCCTCTCCCGTGCTGAAAACTTTAACGAGCGGTGCGCAACAATCAACAATGCAGACACACCACGCAAACAAAATAACGTCGATCCGTACTCCACATCCTGACTGCCGGCTACGGACAAGAAAGAAGACAACAGTTTCCAGCCGACGCTCCATGGCAACGGGCACGAGGCATCGCGGTAGCAACATACAGCGCCAACCACACCACACGACGAGAAATGCGCCGGCAAAAATTAAAAAAAGAAACTCACAATATTACCAACACAATATAAAAAATTTGATGAACACTTTCATATAAAAACTATATGTTTGTTTCTTTTTCAGATAATTTTATATCTGATGTAAATACTTGTAATACCAAAACATGCAGGACCAACTTATGTAAGTAACACAAAGCGTTAAATCTATTAGCTCAGCCGAGGTTTTTCTGGGGTTTCCCAGCGGCCCTCGTCCAAATGGAAGAGCTTGTTATATTGTAACTGTCCCCAGCCATGTTATGTAAAAAAGACTCAAAATGAATGTGTACCCATGACCTAATACACGGTAAAGTGAACTGAAAGTGACCAACGAACGAAAGAAAAGTGACACTCGTGGTCTACAAGGACCAAACATTAAGTAGTGTGTTCCTTGTAGCCCAGGGGGCCGTGTAGTGACCCTTTTGCAATATTCACCCATATCGAGGTGAAACATAAATAAAAATGACTGTATGTGACCGAAAATGAACTGCCAAACATCGATTTATCTGCGAAGGGTAATAACAATAACTGTAAAAATATACAATATAGATCGATAGATGCAGAAAAGACATTATTTTTAGTGTATGAGATTATAATGTGTAAGTAATTAAAAGAAGATTATCATCTCTGTAAGAGTATAAAACACAATGCAATGTTCATTGTTCTGTCTAGTCTGTTTTGTTCTGTTCGTTCTGGTGTTAGCTGGAATAAGGTACGCAAGCTATTGTGCTGCGCTAGCATTTGTTTCTGTCGTAACGTAACTGCAAATATTTAATGGTGTAAACTGTGTCCTAGTAAGAATATATTAGTATAAAGTGATCTCCGTGTGTTATTTCAAGAACCTACGCCACATTTATCTTATGAAAAGAATATTTAATGAAAATTATTTAGCATGTTTCCAGCTGCTGCGGAGCGAGTAACAGTGATCTCTGACTGTTAACAATTAGCCGCCATTACGCGGTACATTTAAAAATATTTTTTCACAGCACAATGTCTGATAGCCAGAGCAGAAAAAGTTATGTAAAAATATTCAGTGAGATTAATTGAAGTAATCCAGTGAAATAATTTTATTAAAACTTGTCTATTTTCTGTGATAGTAATAATTTCAGAGCTGAGTAATACTACGCTATCGCATTTACAGTAATTTGTAGGGAGCCTGGCGCTCGTTAAAACCAGATATAATACATAATTGGCAACCTACGAAATTCATTATTTTGCTTATTATATCTCTTTTGTATTTTTTTGAAAGCTAAACGTAAAAACTAACTTCACTAAAAATCAGTAACAGATCACGATAAATTAGATGACAAACAAATTTACTAGGAGAGTGTTTCCTCTAAATAAATAGTTACATTACTTTTTGTAAGAGATATAATACCTTCTTTATTATATGTAATGACATAAATTCTTGGACATATATATTTCTTGGACAGTTTCGTTAAGGATCGTACAAACACTGAATTTATAAGATGCATCTAGAAACTGCGACGCCTCCTCTTCTCTTCTGGGAAGCCTCTGCTGCACAATGACCACTGTGGTTAAATCACTTAAATAGCAGTGTATTCCCTCATATTATTCAAATTGGCTAATCTTATTAATCATATTCCTTTTATTTGCATCGTTGACAATATCAAAACAGTTGTTTCTACACTGGCATGGTTTTCCTCTTTCGTGTGATTACAGTCTTAAACGTTTTGAAGCATCACTAATGTGTCCGAACTTCTTCCCATACTTAGTCGCTTCTCCCATCTTTCTTCATGAGTAGACAAGTCACTCTCTTTCTGTTCATCTTACCGGGACAACGCAGTGCTAGATAGAGCTTCCTTCATAAACTCCACAAAACAAACTCAAATGGTCAAATTAAACACAACAATGATTGTGACAACAAAGATAATATTAGCTGTAACATACCTACACAGGATAGGAATCATTACATCGTTAAATTTTTCGATTACATTCCCTAGACTTGTCAGAATATTCCCCCGTTTTGTATAGACTTGTAAGATTTTCCCAACATACGTTTTCAAGCTATTGAAATATCCTGCAATTTGTCACATTGTTGGTCAGTTTTGTGACACCATATAAAACTATACTGGCTAAATTACTGAATTATAAAAGGGAAAGAAAATAAAAAATCTGTAATTTTGGACTCTTCATATATAATCATAAAGAAAATATCAGAGGAAATTTTGGTGGAGATGAGACACAACTCGGTCATGACAGCACAGGAGCCAATCATGACAAAAACTATTCCACCTAATATACAAGATACTCTTATATGAGATAGACGAAATACCCTGAGAAGAACATAATTATTCTGGTTCGAAATAGGAAGGTGCTGAAATGTAGGAATATTACCACACAATCAATAAAAGCAGTTGTGGGGTAAAGGGGGTATGAGACCACTTTGCATTGTTGCCAAATTTATTCAAGATGGTGACTATCCCCCACTTCCTCTCCATGTGGGGGTAGATGTGGCAATGTCACATGATGTCACCACCCCCACTCCATTCTCTCCTCCACTTCCCTCCCCTTCTCTCCCAGACTTCCTCTCTCCTCTTCCCACTTCTTCCCTCCCCTCTCCCATCTGCCCTCCCCCAGTTTGGAAATTTGTGGGAGAAAGGCTCCATCTGTGCTGAGCTGCTGGAGAGGAAGGATGTAAGGTACTGTCTGTGTTCATTTGTGTATTTCTCTGTTATCCTATAGCCACCTCCACTTCCCACTGACACCTGCCCACACTTTTGAACTGCTGGGAAAAGTTCAGTAGCCATTGAGCTGTTGGTGAGGAAGGTACTGTTTGTGTATGTGTGTGTGTGTGTATGATTAATAAGCGTGGGCCCAGAACAGAGAGGACTTCAATTATACAGTTGCTGGTGTTCGAACTGTCGACCTCTTCCTTTGAAATTTTGAAATAGCTTGTCAACCTGTGCCTTCCCCTGTGCAAGAGGCGATTGCCACCAATCCAGCACCTAAGTGATATTGTGCCTATGTGCTATATTTTTGAGGTGGACGCCACACTGATAGTAAATATGCTGAAGTAATAAATGTTCCCCCTGCAGCCAAAGAGACAGGTCAGCAGTGACTTGTCTTCAGCTGCCCCAGCACCAGCTGGCCTAGTTGACAATTCTGCCACTAGATGGTGCTTGAAAGTGTGACATCATGAGCGAAAAATTTGCAGAAACCAATAGGAATGCAGCATTACCACATTCCCCAACTGAAAATTTGGGTGGGGGGGGGGGGGAGCAATAGAAATACAGGAATGCTATGTCTGGTCAAGTGATAATGAGTTTGGAGGATATAAGGTGGATGTGGGCTCAGTTGTAAACAGTCAGTGGAAGAACCATGCATGAAATCCCAACAGCAACCGAGATCGTCATCTACCCCTGCCTCACAGAAGAAGCGTGAAAGTAAGCACATGTAATTTAGCTCCACGTCTTTGTTCAATTCCATGACATTGTTTGCGGATGCTTATTGTTTCTCCCTCTTCTTTCAGCAGTCTTCAGCATATACAGACAGGCAGCAACCTCCAGCATGTCTCGACCTACAGAGACCTCTGGCATGTCCAGACCAGCTCCTGCCTGCTCATTGGCACATGCAACCATCTCTGGCCTGGGACCAGCAGCAGCACAGTGGGATCCTGTAGCGCACCTGACCAGCATGTTGGAGCAGGAAAATGATCGGCTATTGTGCATCCCACTCTTCGATTTGTGTAATGAAGACTTTGCAGGTCAGTAATGGTCTCTGACATATGGACCACCCCAAGAAATTCCGTTGTTACTGCAAGGACAGAGTGCTGATGTGGTGCTTCCAACCCAGTGGTCAAGTGCTTTTCACTTCAACTTATAGCTTAACATATAGCGGTTCAAAGCAGTTAAATACTGGTATTGAAGGACCAGTGGACAGGGATTGGTGTGTTATAAATTGAAAGGGTATCGAAAAGTGTTACAATGCACTTTACAGGGTTGGAATGGGATGAACTGTGTTGTGCAGAAACCTACATCAGTCAACAGAAGACATCTGAGCTTTGTGCATCTCATCCACCCACAGACATTTACTGTGCTGGCCTGACAATTACATCATTGTATGGTGATCCAGCTGTCATGGTGAGATCTGGAGGCTAATCCATTTATCTGCAACACTGCACCATTATAAACTTCTTTGGCCTACGGATGGTACTTTTCCTTGTGTTGGAAAGACTGAACTATGGCCTGCCGTGTGTTCTAACTGCATATAACGACACCATGAACTATTTCGATGTGTATAGTGTAGATGCCCGTGACTTAGAACACTGCATTAATACAGTGTCAAAAGAAGCAGCTAAAAGAACACCCATCAGTTTTAGAGAAATACATGCTGAATTTTGTGCATACAAGAAAGCTTTATTTGATAAATTCTGTACGGATTCGAAGATAGAGAAAGAACTAGTTAATCTTTTTCGATGCAGTTCACCCAATGCATGGCTATTGAGAAAAAAATGTATATTACCAGAAACCATATTTTTATTTTGTTCACATCTCTCATAATAATGTTACTGCAATCAGTATTTTTAGCTGCACTGACTAGAATAGTGCAGCAGCACCAAGCTGTCTGAATCACTTCATCACCACAGTCAACATCTTCAGTTTTTGTTAAACTGAATGATATACCAAATTTTCATGTGTATATGTACTATGTGAGCATTGCACCTCAGTTGGCAATATACATACGCACACACAATCACACACACACACGCGCACACACACACACACACACACACACACACACACACACACATACACACACACACACACTAAGTCCTATTGCAGACCAAATACTGATGAAGTCTGAATCATGGCAAGGTAAGTGAAGCATCCTCGACACGAAGTCTTTGTTGTAACTGATTGGTCCTGTGATGGTGCTGAAGAAGAAAGAAGAAGAAAAGATGAAAAAGAAGAATGGGATACTCCCACACCAATAATTTATGAACTGTAGGTCCATCCAGCTGTGGCAAGACAAACGTTCTCTTATCACTGCTAACACACACAGATGAAGTCTTCTTTGAGCATGTATGTGTATTTTCAAAAACGGTTTTTTCAGGCCAAGCAGCAGCTGCTACAAAAGAGACTAGAAGATATTTATGGTGTAACATAGACAACATTCAGTCAAAACAGTGAAATCCCTGCACCAGAAAAAGTAAAGCCAAACATTCTTTTCATATTTGATGATGTTGCTGTGGGAAACTGGGATCAAATTCTATGATATTTCTGTTTTGTCGTCATATGGGCGTTCATGTTTTTTATTTGAGTCAAATATATTCCAGAATTCTGAAACAGTTGGTGCAGGATAATGCAAAGCACATTATAGCTTTCAAATAATACAATTTGAATTTAAAACACATTTGCCAGACATGTGTAAGAACTGACATGTCAGTCAATGATTTTGTAAAGATATACGCAGATTGCTGGAATCACTCACAATGCAAATTTCTAATTATTGATGAATCAAGAAAATTGAATGACGGTAGGTACAGACGGGACTTCCAGGAGTTTCTGCACATATAATTATAAAAAAAGTGGTGAATTTGTTAGTTCACATCACAACATGCACAAGTTCGCATTTATGTCAGGCACTCAGCCTTTGAGGATAGACATCTATACACAGATGAAAAATTTCAATCTCTCGAACATAAAGTTAAGGAGCTAGAAGAACGTTAAGGACATACAGACATTTGCGCAGACCGTTCTGAGAATGACCAACAACTTCGGTGCTAGGGTTAAGGAACTAGATACGTACACCTGGATGATTCTGAGAAAGAAAGTGGATGACTTAACAGTAAAAGTTGTTGGAATTGAAACGAAAGTGCATGACTTAACTGTAGCGGTTGATAGAACTGGACGGAATGTATGTAAGGTGCACCCCGAGAAGGAATCGGCTTAGTGTACCATAAGATGTCGGCTAAGTATAAGGTTATTGTGGCATGGAAGGCCGTCGAGAGAAGTTATGACTGGTGAAGTTAGGATATTTGGATCGAGTGTAGATAATGCGACAAACCTTTACAAGTTACTGAATCCCTCGATGAACTCTCAGCGAAATTACACAATGATGACAGTGCTGCTAATTTCATTAACCATAACAGAGATGCTAGGGTAGACAAAACATTCAGTGTCAGTAGTGTAAAACCATCCATGTTGGACATGCAGCCTGTAGGTTTAAAAGGAAAAGCAACACAGATAGGGAATTTCAAAGACTGACTTGTTTAATGAACCTTATTTTCCTAAATTCCACAAAAATTGTAATTTTTTTTCTTCCAAAGATCTGGAGATGTATGATGGAATAGTGCAATTGTCTCGTGCACATAAGGAATTGGGAAACTGACGCAGTACGAAATGCAGAACCGTTATGAAACCTATATCAGATGCTCGATATAGCACTGGTGATTGTATTGACATCTAGTATAAAACAGTCAGCAATCGACATCGCAGTAATGGTGTATACTGCCATGATCCCAAAGAGCTAATAGATCGACTGTGACAGCACTTGCCATCAGCCTCTGATGGTAATCCTACCGATTCGCGTGAGGTTGTTTCAATAATCTCCGAGCTTAGAGAGAGAGGTATAATCGAATAAGTATGCAGACAGTAGTCCGAGAACTGCACAAACCAACATGCAGAACGTGCCCCTCAAGGCATGTTATGATTAAACGTTTGAATAACTTATGGAAGGCTGAACTTGTAGATGTATGGGCATATTCACACGTGAGTAATGGGTTGGAATATATTTCAATGATCATTGATACATACTCAAAATTCGCCTGGGCATTTCCTGTTAAAACAAATATGGGAAGAGATGTCACAGAGGTGCCTGAGGAATCGATTCCCAGACAACCCCCAAATCGATCATGTTGGAAAGTTTTGCAAGAGGTGTTTCATGACCGTCATGCAGCGGTATAGAATACATACTCAACATTCAGCCACCAGAAGGCGAGTATTGTTGAATGTCGCAACAGAACAATGAAAACTCAAATCTGGATATGTTTTAATTTTTGTGGCTCATGAAAATGAATTTTGAATCGATGTCCTCCCAGAAATAACTGCAGAGTGTAATCCAACCAAAAAACAGCACAATAAAAATGAGGCCAACTGATGTTCATGATAATGGACTCATTGTTGTGGTACACTATCGCATTAAAAAGTTGAAACCAAGTAAACAGAAATTTAATGTGGGTGATTTGGTGCGTATCTCAAACCGCAAGACAGCATTTGAGAAGTTACACTTCCCAAATCGGTCGAGTGGGATATTCACAGTTTCCAAAGCGCAGATAATACATTCCATAACTTACATTTTAAAGGATCGCAGTGGAAATGAAATTTCAGGATACTTTTACACAGAGGAAATGCAGAAGAGCTCAGAACCACAAGTGTTTCTCATAGGGCATGTCATAAGATGTCAAGGAAATAGAGCACTAGTTAAATGTCTTGTTTCTTCTGCAACACAAAGCAACTAGATTGGCTGTGTCGACTTGCTGTGTAATGGGGTGCACAGAGCACAGCCAGTACAATAGCATACCATACACAATAGGAGACATATTATGTGAGGTGGTGGTATCAACAGACTTCCAGTTGAGTTGCACATTCTGGGATATAATTACTGCGGATGTGGTACAAAGCTCCAAAAACTTTTGGATCATCTTGATGAGGGGATTAACCTGCTTGATGAAGTGTGTTTAGAACAAGACAATGCATGCGCAAAACACAAAGATCTCCCAGGGCCTCATGTTGCAGATCGAATTTTAGCTGATAACGCCAAGTCAACACGTGTGAGAAAGGATATTGGTATAGTGCAGTGCATTGCAGCTTTTGTAGTTGATAAAGCCGTCTGTGGTAAAATTAAGTTTGGTTTGGGTACGAATTTCAAGGTAGCTATGAACGCCACATCTCATGAATGAAGAAGAAGAAGCAGAAAACGATGAAGAATACGAAGCCAAGGCAAAAGCGTTTAAAAAGTGTATCCTGACAGAGATGTATGAAGTTAAAATCGCCCTGAAGCAGAAAGGACCGGTTAAAGCACCCTGCATTCTGTCGATACACAAGACACCAAGCTGAGCTATCCCTTTCCTCATTCCAGCCCTCGTACAAGTGATGAGTTCACTGGCTGGTGGTGCAGTGGCTATTGTCAGAACAGCCAAGAACGCAAAGAACTCCGAGGAGCAGCTAGAGGAAGCAGCAGCCCTCAGAAAAGGGCTGTTCCTGAAACAAGGAAGAAAAAACTAGATCTCTTCATAAATAAAGAAATAAGCTCGTTAACTATTCTACGAGACAGACCACTTATAAATACAAATCTGCTCAAGATTGTTACGAAAAAATTCAGTATTTCAAGATACTGTGGTGTGTTTATGTGGGATACACTACTGAAGACTATCTGGAAATCCAGAGAATGTGGAATTGTGAATTTAGGTGTTTCTGGGGACCAGGAACCCACTAGGTGGCGTATGTCAAGAAAAATACAAATAATGTCTACGATTTCGCCTCATATGGAGACCTGCAGTTACAATGATACTTCGCCAGCTGAAGACGTGTCTTCTACAATTTTCATCGCTACCAATAATTTAATACTTACTTGTGTGGGCATCTATGCATCAGGTTCATCGTAGCGTTTACGAGCAAGGAGACGTAAGAAGGCGCTTTAAACATCCATGTGATGCCGATGTGATAATGAATACCACTCAATCCATGATAAGAAGATTGCAGCACTGCATTGATACCAATGGTCATCATTTCGAACATCTTCTGTCAATGGACGTTCACACCACCATTGCGACCTTCGTTGACCTTCGAAGACCTTACTGTTACACATCATTGTATTCGTATCGATAGCCGCTATCAGAAAATAAGTACCAAACTATGGCATCCAATTAAAAAAAAAGTTGACCTTCTTATCTCTTAAGCGACCCCACCTACCAACAAAAAACTAACGTCATATTGTGGCCCCCGTTGTCTCATGCAACTTTTGTCCCACAAAGTTTTCAGCTACTATCATACTTTCGGAGTTATTCTTGGTGGCAGTAGTTAGTGGCTCACCCTGTATGTCTCTAGTAGTGGACATGGTCACATTCTACGCGCTTTCCTGACAAAACACGTGCTGCACGATAGGCGTAGTCCCATGCAATCGTTAAATACACTGTGTGATCAAAAGTATCCTGACATCCCCAAAAACATACATTTTTCATATTAGGTGCATTGTGCTGCCACCTACTGCCAGGTACTCCATAACAGCGACCTCAGTAGTCATTAGACATCGCGAGAGAGCAGAAAGGGGCGCTCCGCGGAACTCACGGGCTTCGAACGTGGTCAGGTGATTGGGTGTCACTTGTGTCATACGTCTGTACGCGAGATTTTCACACTCCGAAACATCATTAGGTCCACTGTTTCCGACGTGATAGATAGCGAAGTGGAAACGTGAAGCGTACAGGCCTACCTTGTCTGTTGACTGACAGATACCGCCGGCAGTTGAAGGGAGTAGTAAAGTGTAAATAGGCAGACATCTATCCAGGCCACAGGAATTCCAAACTGCATCAGAATCCACTGAAAGTACTATAACTGTTTGATGGGAGGTGAGAAAACTTGGATTTCATGGTCGAGCGGCTGCTCATAAGCCACACATCTCGCAGGTAAATGCCAAACGACGCCTCGCTTGGTGTAAGGAGCGTAAACAATGGAAAAAAATTGTGTGGAGTGACGAATCACGGTACACGATGTGTCGAAACACGAAAATTTTTCCTCGAGTGAAAATTCTGTCAGAGAGTGATATTAATTTCATCATATGACACTTATCTATTAATTACTCTTCATCATTCTTCCTACATTTCTTAATCTGTGAAACACTGAAATCATTAAAACAAGTTTGAAAGGTAACTTGGGCTCAAAATTATTTTGAAAATACATATATTTGTATAATTAGCGAAAATGATTCTGTAGCTATCTGTATGATTTTCCAAAATGATCCTGTAATTCTTTGAAATAAAGCTCTTGGAAACACGAAAATTTAGCGGTAATGATAAGGAATACTAAACATTTTCGAGACAGTGAGTGAACGAAAAGTTATTCTTCAGCACAGACAAGTTTTGTGGCAGTGAGATCAGTAAAACATCACAAAAATTCATACAGATGCATAACTCACACAGCAATATAGTACAAGATACTGAGATGTTTGTATCACTGTAAAAGACAAGGTATTTTTTTATATCAAAACATAATTAAAGTGGAGACAAGATAATTTATTTCTTGAATACTAGAAATACAGCTATGGTGACAAACCTTGGTCTTTATAAAAACTGCTTTTGAAAACAGTTGTGAAATGTGGTGCAGTGGAAAAGAAATAATACATTACAAATTTTTCGTCATTTACTTACCCTTGAAAGATGTGAGGGCACGAAATCCTTTTTGGGTATTGCAGCGAGGCTGCGATTTCTCAGATTCTCGTATTCGGGAAATCTAAATATGTACACTTTCATAAAGTTTTGGAATTTATAATTTCCTTGGCTAGACTTGTGTCTCATACTTTAAACAAGAACTACAGGTGTATACTGTATGAAATGTAACACTTCCAAGTGGCACACACTTTCAGCTGAACACATTCGCCAACTGAAACTCGTATAACAAGCAGTGAACAGCTGGTAGCGTCACATTACAATATGGATGCCGTGCGTTGACCTGTATACGTAAAAGGCCTTGAGTGAACGCGCGCCCTATTTCATCGAACGTTGGTCTGGTCATGATATTTCAGAAGATGTACTCAGAATGGAAGCGAAGGCGCGAGCATTTTCTCTTGCCTCGTAGGTGAACAACACGTTTTAGTTCCTCTGCTTGTATTAATAGCCCCTCTTCTAGCATTATTAGGAAAGCAATTACGAGGGCTATTCGGAAAGTAAGGAACGATAGGTCGCGAAATGGAAACCACAATGAGACTTAGACGTTTGTCGTAGCGTTTTACAAACTTTCCAGTACCCTCGTTATTGAAGGCAGCCGCCAGTGCTTTCCGCCAATTTTCTACGCTGGCCTACAGCTCGTTGTCTGTGCCAAAATGTTGTCTTCATAGCTAGCGGTTCTTGTGAGCAGAGATGAAACTCAGAGAGAGACAACTACGGGCTGTGTTGTGGGTAATCAAACATTTCCAACTGAAAACGACGCAAGAGCATCTTCATTGGCCCTGCAGAATGCGGCTGAGAATTGTCTTGATGGAGGAAACGCACGACAGTTATGTAATGTTGGCTGCATAGCTTCAGGCGAAATTTCTCACCAGGCCCTCGTACTTGGCGGGAGACACTATTGTTCTAGGTATCTTTATGTGCTCCCTGTGTGCTCAGGACTAAAAAGAACGACGTAACGTGATCGACGGGCATACTAGAAACACTGCCCAACACACCCGTGCAAAACGTCATCAGTGTAGTTTCCATTTCGCGACCGATCGTTCCTTACTTTCCGAACAGCCCGCAGCTCGTAGTCGTGCGGTAGCGTTCTCGCTTCCCACGCCCGGGTTCCCGGGTTCGATTCCCGGCGGGGTCAGGGATTTTCTCTGCCTCGTGATGGCTGGGTGTTGTGTGCTGTCCTTAGGTTAGTTAGGTTTAAGTAGTTCTAAGTTCTAGGGACTGATGACCATAGATGTTAAGTCCCATAGTGCTCAGAGCCATTTGAACCACTTTCCGAACAACCCTCGTATTTCTGCCGCGTCATTTAAAGTTGATTCGGCTGCAGTTTCTAGTGGTACCACCTCTTTCATGCTATATTTCTCAATACCTCGCGGACCAGTTACGTGTGCACTATGTATAACTGAGACAGTTTAATGCTTCATGTAAATTTTGCTAGCTGGCCGCTGTGGCCATGCGATTCTAGGCGCTTCAGTCCGGAAGCGTGCGACTACTGTGGTCGCAGGTTCGAATCCTGCCTCGGGCATGGATTTGTGTGATGTCCTTAGGTTAGTTAGGTTTAAGTAGTTCTAAGTTCTAGGGGACTGATGACCTCAGATGTTAAGTCCCTTAGTGCTCAGAACCATTTGAACCATTTTGAACATTTTGCTAGTTTTGAATTTAAATGTTAGTTATGTGCAGATTTTCCTCGTATGTGTACATTCTTATGAAATAAATGTACTGCAATTAAATTCGTTTTGCCATTATTTCTCTAGGTAGCTAGCCTTTGTCGCGCTTCTATTATGGATTAACCAGGGCCATCAACCATATTTACATACAAGGCAATTTACTTTCAAGATGGCAAATGGCTCTAAGCACTATGGGACTTAACATCTGTGGTCATCAGTCCCCTAGAACGTAGAACTACTTAAACCTAACTAACCTAAGGACATTACACACATCCATGCCCGAGGCAGGATTCGAACCTGCCACCGTAGCGGTCACGCTTACTTTCAAGAAATCTGTTACATAATATTCTGTTTACCTTGTGTACCCACACAGTGGATCCTTTTTATGTAACTTACCATACCTATATAGATAATTTAATATGATATGTCCTATTACCAAGTACGTGTCAATTAGATTACTCTGCCACGATAATTTTCTCTTCATATGATCTCCAAACTATTAACAGGTATGTTTCAACACAAATCTAAGAAAACTGAGTATATCTGAAAACGTTTAAGACTGTATTTTATATCTAAAGAACAGGTAATGCCAGCTTCGTGACGGATGAACTTAGCTCTACCTTCTCTGTCTTCGACTTTGTCACTTTGTTGTCCTGAGTGGGAAGGAGGGCGTAACTAGTGACAGTTAAAATTCCATGTTGCGAATATGGAAAACGTTATTGCTTTCAAAATTAAAAGATAAAGTTATAAAATTCCGTGTATGTGGAAATTAAATGTCGCTCTGCGTATTTGCATGAGTTTACGTTACAAGAAGTGCTAAAAGTGTCACAAAGTTGCTTAGTTTTATGGTGTAGCAATGACAGAGGGATATATAGATAATGTCTGCCAATAGAATTTTGACTGGACTCTTTGGCATAAAAAAGCGTCAGGTCATCGATGTTAAGCGCTGACGGACTTGGCTAACATTTGGATGGGTGACTGTCCGGGTCTGCTGAGCGCTGTTGGCAAGTGGGGTACATTCAGCCCTTGTGAGGCAAATCAAGGAACTGCTTAACCGAGAGGTAGTGGCTCTGGTCTCGCAAACTGAAAACGGCAGGAAGAGCGGTGTGCTGACCATATGCTCCACCATATCGACAACCAGTGACGCCTTTGGACCGAGGATATCACGGCGGTTGGTCGGTACCGTTGTGTCTTCAAGGCCTCTTCGGACGGAGTTTGGTTTAGTTTGGGATAGAATGAGGGTTACAGTGAGACTTGATGACCCACGACTGCGCGTGGTAGATGTTAGCACATATTTGTCGTTTCACTGCATCACAACGTCAACAAATACGAGTAGCAGGTGGTATGGTGACTGTGACGCATTTATTAACGTTTTACATGAAACAACAAAAAATGCTTGTTTTTCATTCACACCAAGTAACTCATATGAAGCTGTAGCTCTGTTCAAGCCATACAACATAAGGATACCAGTCTCAAAGAAAAACTTAAGACAGCAAACCACTTAGGAACAACATAACAAATAACACAGATGAGTTAGTAGCAGAGGAAATAATGAAATAATTTTTTCCTCAGTAATTCACTCTACATAGGGCAGACTAGAAGAGACTTCCAACAACGTATAACGACCTTGTCAATGCCTTGAGACTCAATTGCCACACATGATCTATCATTGCTACATACATTTAAAAATCTGGCCGCCCTTTAGCAACATAAGAATAGACCTTGACATACCCTGTACACGGAATGAAGGACAGTTTGAAATATTCTGTAATACATTAAAAGCGGTAACATCGTTATTTAAAAAGGAGAGAGCAATAATTGCAAGAACTGTAGAGGAATCAGCTTACTGGACACAGCATACAATGTCTATGCAAGAACAATGAACAAGAGTTTAAAGGTTACAGCTGATAGTTTAGTAGGTGAGAAACAAATGGAATTTCGGAGAGGCAGGTCGACAAGAGCTGTAGTATTTGTAATTAAAGAATGAATCGGGAAACTGAGAGAGTATAGTAGGTAGACCGATTAAGCATTCATTGATTTTAATAAGACATTCGATAATGTTGATAGGTGGAACCTGTGGAGAATTATGAGGAAAATAGGACATCCACAACACACACACACACGTTTTAAAGAGTCTGTAGAAACACGAAGAGTGTAACTGTAGATATAAATGGCACTCAAACTCAGCCACACAGAAAGGAGTAAGACAAGGTTGCAGCATTTCACCCACAATTTTTAACATTTATTTAGACGATGTAATCCGTAAATGGGAGGAGAATATCAACGGGGGCATAAATATTATGAGACGTTACCGCCTGTATAGCCTTTTATATGCAGACGATGTTACACTGCCTGGGGAAAAAGAAGATTATATACAAAAGGGAATACATTTATTAGGAAACATTTGCGAAGAGCACCATTTGACGATTTCAGAAAGAAAGACAAAAGTAATTACTTTAAGAGGAAAATACCCCGTAAGGACAAAAATTGTAATTAACAACAGAATAACAGAACAGGTCAAACATTTTAACTACTTAGTTTGCGACGTCACATATGAGTATGATGAAGACATAGAGAAGGAATCAGCGAAGTTTGGGAATATATGTGGAACAATAAACAGACGCCAAAAAAGATAACGATGAAATTAAAAAATGGACAAAGTGGTTGAATGAAAAATTTGAACATGACTCAACTGGCATCCTATGTCAGTGAACCAAATGTAATTCACAGATTGACTCTCAGGACGATCCCTCCTTTAATCCTTGTTCGTTAAGAAACGTCCTGTACCTAAAATATCTACATATTATTACGTGTGGACAGCTTCATGAATGTATATTCTAAGGAAGTCCTGGGTCTTCGTACCTCAGAGCAACCATTTGCAAGTTTGTAGAACACGTAATGGGCCTCGAAACCGGTTTCGTTTTTTTCTTGTCTTACAATAAATTAACATTTAGAAGGTCCTAGTTAGGATCTTTTTTCCGAACAATCTTCTTCCTCGCAAATGCCTTTTTAGGATAAAAAATGATACATAGTTTCAGAAACAGCTAAAACATAAATAAAATTTGATGGAAAGGAATCTAATGATGAGGGAGTGCCTTAACAGGTCCATAGAGTCCATTAAACGTGACAAGAAAATGACTGGCAGCATAAAAAAGCAGCATTATTTATTTTAATTTATTCTCAAAATCTACGTACACATGATGTACGACATATATGCCGTCATTTATCGAGAATGTTGTTAGAAGAAGAGTCATAAAACGTGGACCAGTCAATATGAAACAATTCTCATGACTATATTCTGTTCATCATAAGAATAAACCTGATGTAAATAAACACAAACGCAGTGATTGGTCAGCAGCCGTAGCACACATACACTAGTGGTGTTACGCTCTTAGAAGTAGATCCTACTTACGTAGTAGATACCTTATTATTATGTTACCGTAAATGAAAGTTTAACATATTCTAATGTATTCTTTGGAACACACTAAAACTACAAACTGCCTAAAGAGGCATGGGCCAACATTAATACAGAACGCCCAAAAGGGCAAAAGACTGGCATTAAGTGTAAAATAAATCGTACGTGTGTACCATGTCAATAGCTGTACTTAGCTCAAACGCCAGAAGCGTGCTTCCTCACCACCAGGCAACGTTCGGTGGGCCGCGGGCTCTCAGTGTACCTGTGTTCCGAAGATGGCATGGTTATCCGCGCCGAAACCTAGGTCAACACCCGGTTTCTGTTTGCAATCGAGGCGGATTCTTTATAATCATTAATGTAAGGAAGGGACTGAACAACTGTAAGACAGAGAGTGAACAACTGTAAACAGTTCAGTAACGTATTAGTTCTCATTACAATCTCTGGAGAAAACACGGTAACAACAATAGTCCATGTATACATGCCGAACTCACTAGCAGAAGATGAAGGAAGAATGCGAGTATACTGGAAGTGTAATTCAGTATGTAAACGGAGATGAAAAGCGAATGGTCGTGGGTGGTTGGGGTGCTGTAGTAGGGGAAGGAATAGAAGACGGAGCTAAGGGAGAAAATGGGCTCGGGAGTAGGAATGAGACAGAACATAAACGAAACTGCAAAGGAGACATTTCAGTGTAAGAGGAACGGACATGTTCAAAACGAAGAATCACGGAAGTTGGATAGACAAAGTACACTGATAAGCCAAAACATTATGATCATTGAAACTTCCTGGCAGATTAAAACTGTGTGCCCGACCGAGACTCGAACTCGGGACCTTTGCCTTTCGCGGGCAAGTGCTCTACCAACTGAGCTACCGAAGCACGACTCACGCCCGGTACTCACAGCTTTACTTCTGCCAGTACTTCGTCTCCTACCTTCCAAACTTTACAGAAGCTCTCCTGCGAACCTTGCAGAACTAGCAATCGTGAAAGAAAGGATATTGCGGAGACATGGCTTAGCCACAGCCTGGGGGATGTTTCCAGAATGAGATTTTCACTCTGCAGCGGAGTGTGCGCTGATATGAAACTTCCTGGCAGATTAAAACTGTGTGCCCGACCGAGACTCGAACTCGGTACCTGTGATTATGATCATTGCCCACCGTGACGTTGTATGCCAACTGTTGGCTTTGTGGGCAAATGACGCAGTAATGAAAGTAAGTAAGCGGAGCAGATACGGACGTTGAATCACTGTGGCGAAGATATGAGCTACAAATGGGGAAATTTATTGATACACGCGACTTTGACAAAGGGAAGATTATTACTACACAGAGCCCGTGAACGAGGATCTCGAAAACGGCGAAGCTGGAAATGTTCACATGCTACTGACTTGAACATATATGGAAGGAGGTAGGACAGTGAAACTACCACTAGGCACTAAACGGTTGAATGGCACGATTCTTCACAGAACGTAGGTTCCGGAGGCTTGCTTGTCTGCTCTGTAATGTGGGGTAGATGGTGGTCTGTGGCATCTCTGCACAATGCTAGTGCAGGCACACAATTGTTTCGGGGCACACTATTCATTGTACATTGTTGAACATGGAGCTCCGCAGGAGACCACTCCTAAGTGTTCACATGTTGAAGCAACAACATTGTCAGTTACGATGGCAGTGGGCACGAGATCATCGGCATTCGAAAATTGATCAACGGATACACATCGGCTGTTTGAGTGAACCACATTTTTGCTACACTAGGTCGCTGCTCGTCTCGACAAATACCGTCATCTAAGTGAACGGTGACTCGAAAAGTGCAGCGCCAAGAACGCAGGCCGGTGGGACCAGTTTTGTGCTATGGTAGACATTGTCCTGTGCTCGCATGGGTCCTGTGGTAGTAATCGAAGACACACTCGCGGCTGCGAACCACCTGCATCCCTTCATGCTTGATGTCTTAGTCGGCGATGTCATCTTTCAGCAGCGTAATTTTCCGTGTCCTTGAACCATAACTGTGCTACAGTGGTTTTCGCAGCATTATAGTGAACTCACATTGATTTCTCGCCGACCAAATTCGCCTGATGTGAATCCTGTGGTACTCATGTGGGTCGCTAACGTGCGCCATCACCGCGTACGCAAATAAGCGGCCCGTTATTTAAGCGAATTACATGATCCTCTGCGTAGAAATCTAATGCCAAATAACTCCACAAACCCTACCGACAAACTGTCGGATCCCTGATATGCAGAATCAGTGACGTGTTTCATTCCAAAGACGGATAAACAAGCTATTAAGCCGGTGGTCATAGAGCTATGGTCCATCAGTGTAGGTGCAATTAACGTGCCTGGGAAGAGATATTGGGTAACAGAAGAAATAGTTGACTTGATCGATGAAATAAAGAAGTACAAAAATGTGTAAGTATTGTAACCAGAACAGGGGTAGGTATACAATAATGATTTCTTTGGTGACCGGTATGTGGTGTATATAGAGTAAGCTGGCTCGCAAACAGCCAAGAACAATGTACTCTTTATAAGGAGTAGCATAATCTACATCTACGTCTATGATCTACCAATCACTGTGAAGTGCATGGTGGAGGGCAAGTCCCATTGTACCAGTTATTAGGGCCTTTTCGCGTTCCATTCACGTATGGTGGTCGGACAGAATGGTGTTTAAATGCCTCTGTGCGTGTTGTAATTGCTCTGATCTTGACCTCACCATCCCGTGGAAGTGGTAAGCAGGGTGTTGTAGTATGTTCATAGTGTCATCGTTCAAAGCCGGTTTCTGAAACTTCGTAAGTGACTTTCCAGGGATAGTTTACGCCTATCTTCAAGAATCCGCCAGTTAAGCTCTTTCAACATCTCAGTGACAGCCTCACAAGCTGCGACACTGTCACGAATAAAACAGTGACTGTATATACAATAAGTTTCCTTTAATTTACGTCTATGGGCACAAACTTTTTGTTAACAAATTACCGGTTTCGGTCTATAATGACCATTATCAGATCTGATGATGGTCATTATAGACCGAAACCGGTAATATGTTAACAAAAAGTTTGTGCCCATAGACGTAAATTAAAGGAAACGCAGTGACAGTCTCCGGCAGATCAAAAAAGCCTCCGATGATTCGTGCAGTCATTCTCTGTATACGATCAATATCCTCTGTCAGTTCTACCTGGTTTGAGTCCCACACATTTGAACAATATTCTCAGATGGGTCCCACGGGTGATTTGTTAGCAATCTCCTTTGTAGACTGAATGCATTTTTTAGTAGTCTATCAATAAACCGAAGCCTGCTAGCTGCTTCACCTAGACAGAGCCTATGTGACCATTCCATTTGACGTCCCTATATACTGTTACACCCAGATATTGTATGAGTTTACGGATTCCAATTATGAGTCACTGAGATTACAGTCTTAAGATACTAAGTTCATTCGTTTTTCGAAGTGTATAATCTTATATTTCTGATCATTTAAGGCAATTTGTTAATCCTTGGACCACTTTGATATCTTATCGATATCTGACCGAACGTCTCTGTAATTTCTTTCAGACTGTACTATACTACAGGTAACTGCATCATCAACGAAAAGTCTGTAAGGTCCGCGAGGTCCTTAATACGTAATATGAATAGGTATACGTCGACTACTCTCCATGAAAGGTAATTTGCTGCGTCCTCCCTATCAAAAAATCCTTAACGCAACTACAAATTTCGCTTGATAGCCTGCACGACGGCATTTTCGGTAATAGCCGTAGGTATGGTACTGTGTCAAATGCTGTTAAACAGATTTCGGGCTTGCGGTCTGTCGCCGTTTAATTCATCGCGTGATATTTAAACGCAATCGTCACCGAAGTTAATTTTTCGGTAAAGAGGGAGGAAAGGGTTACATCTAAATGAAAGGAAAAATGCAAATGAAACTGGTGGAAATTAATTTTGAAAAGGGGTAAAGTTAATAAAGAAAGTAAATGTGCGGCCGTTACGTTAACAATTAACTAGCAGTAATTAGATATTTGAGATTTGGGGGAAATTACGGTCGCCAGTCCTAAGGACAATTACTATAGTAACTGAAAAAGAAAGGTTATTACACATATAATTAGCACTAGAAGCGTGGCAACTGAAGGTTGACACGTGTAGTGTGAAAACTGAAAGTTATCAGAAGTAATAAATTTCGCTACACTCTGACTTAATTTAGCAAAAGAATTAATAAAACCGGAAAATCGAAAGTTAATTTAGTGACTGAAGTTAATAGTGAGCTTTCTTTCTGAAGCACATCGAAATTCAGTAAAATACGGTTAGTATAGGACTACCTCAACAATCATTTCAAAAGCTACTTGAATCTACGCAATTTAGAAATAAGAGATTTAACTTTGAACTTGAATTAAATGATTCTGAGCAATTAACAATAGTAAAATTTAGTACGTAACAAGCTGAGCTGCAGTCACAGGTAAGCTAAAATACGATAACAAAACTCGCACTCTTAATTTGTGCTTGTGTAATCTAAATATTGTAGCCAGCTATGAATACCTTAACTGAACTTTGAAATTAAAGCAGTGAAATCGAATGATGCTGGTGTTTGAATTTCAATGACACTCGGGTTCATTCCGGAAAAGGAAGGGGCCCTGCTTGGTAATGCAATTGGGACAATGAGCAACAAAGGTTCATGATACGTTGCTGTAATTTAGTTATGAAAATGGAACAGTTTGAAAAGCTGAGGTCTGCCATACAGTTCTAAAACTTTACGTGCTTCCAGTCTTCCTTGTTGGTTGATTGAAGGTTTGAAGCCGTCGATCGAGGAGGTGGCGACAGTCACTAATTGTCGGCTGTCGCTGTTGCAGAAGCTGGATGTTGGCGCGCCTTCTTCTCGACACGGTCACCAGCCGAAACGGGCTCTTGATGTGCGCCAGCTAATGCTTCCCGTCCGCGGCACCGTGTCAGAAACTATCATAGCAAGTCGAGCGCAATTACATGCTGCCCAACCCCGAAATGGCGGCAACTCGCGGGAGCGTCACACAACACACCTGCTCCACTCGCTACTCCAGGCAGACTCTCCCTCTGCCCGCGCTCCACGCGGCAGAGTTAACACTCCCAAAGATCCTCAACACTTTGGTTCTCCACACGACCTATCGATGTATTCGTTCGATAGCATAGTTTTCCCTAGGCCAGACCCAGCGTATAAATACAAATAATATTCACAAAACAAACCAACATAAATGCATAAATACACTCCTGGAAATGGAAAAAAGATCACATTGTTACCGGTGTGTCAGACCCACCATACTTGCTCCGGACACTGCGAGAGGGCTGTACAAGCAATGATCACACGCACGGCACAGCGGACACACCAGGAACCGCGGTGTTGGCCGTAGAATGGCGCTAGCTGCGCAGCATTTGTGCACCGCCGCCGTCAGTGTCAGCCAGTTTGCCGTGGCATACGGAGCTCCATCGCAGTCTTTAACACTGGTAGCATGCCGCGACAGCGTGGACGTGAACCGTATGTGCAGTTGACGGACTTTGAGCGAGGGCGTATAGTGGGCATGCGGGAGGCCGGATGGACGTACCGCCGAATTGCTCAACACGTGGGGCGTGAGGTCTCCACAGTAAATCGATGTTGTCGCCAGTGGTCGGCGGAAGGTGCACGTGCCCGTCGACCTGGGACCGGACCGCAGCGACGCACGGATGCACGCCAAGACCGTAGGATCCTACGCAGTGCCGTAGGGGACCGCACCGCCACTTCCCAGCGAATTAGGGACACTGTTGCTCCTGGGGTATCGGCGAGGACCATTCGCAACCGTCTCCATGAAGCTGGGCTACGGTCCCGCACACCGTTAGGCCGTCTTCCGCTCACGCCCCAACATCGTGCAGCCCGCCTCCAGTGGTGTCGCGACAGGCGTGAATGGAGGGACGAATGGAGACGTGTCGTCTTCAGCGATGAGAGTCGCTTCTGCCTTGATGCCAATGATGGTCGTATGCGTGTTTGGCGCTGTGCAGGTGAGCGCCACAATCAGGACTGCATACGACCGAGGCATACAGGGCCAACACCCGGCATCATGGTGTGGGGAGCGATCTCCTACACTGGCCGTACACCACTGGTGATCGTCGAGGGGACACTGAATAGTGCACGGTACATCCAAACCGTCATCGAACCCATCGTTCTACCATTCCTAGACCGGCAAGGGAACTTGCTGTTCCAACAGGACAATGCACGTCCGCATGTATCCCGTGCCACCCAAACGTGCTCTAGAAGGTGTAAGTCAACTACCCTGGCCAGCAAGATCTCCGGATCTGTCCCCCATTGAGCATGTTTGTGACTGGATGAAGCGTCGTCTCACGCGGTCTGCACGTCCAGCACGAACGCTGGTCCAACTGAGGCGCCAGGTGGAAATGGCATGGCAAGCCGTTCCACAGGACTACATCCAGCATCTCTACGATCGTCTCGATGGGAGAATAGCAGCCTGCATTGCTGCGAAAGGTGGATATACACTGTCCTAGTGCCGACATTGTGCATGATCTGTTGCCCGTGTCTATGTGCCTGTGGTTCTGTCAGTGTGATCATGTGATGTATCTGACCCTAGGAATGTGTCAATAAAGTTTCCCCTTCCTGGGACAATGAATTCACGGTGTTCTTATTTCAATTTCCAGGAGTGTATATACATACAAACAGTAAAACAATTACAATATATAAAGACACAGAAATGTCATATCTTCAGGTAACAAAATAAGGAAAAATCTATAGTACAATAGATGGAAATAGAAGGATATGCATTTCCGGCGTTACACAGTGTTTTCAGTATGTCTTGCGAGAAAAATCCGAGTTGGATTTTCCACGACCGACCTTTCCGGATTCTGTGTTGGTTGGCTGGGGGAAGTTATTATGTTCGAGGTACATCATCATATTTGAGCTCAGAATACGTTCTAAGACTCTACAACAAATGTATGTCAAGGATACTGGGTGGTAGTTTTGTGGAACACTTCTACTACCTTTCTTGTAGATGGGTGTGGCCTGTGCTTTCTTTCAACTACTGGGCACAATTTTTTGTTCAAGGACTCTACGATAAATTATAGCTAGCAGAGGAGTTAATTCAGTTGCAAACTGCGCATAGATTCTGAAAGGTATTCCAACGGTCCCTGGAGCTTTATTCAGTCTGAACTATTTTAGGTGTTTCTGAACGCCGCTGACACTAACATTTATTTCACTAATCTTTTCAGTTGCACGAGAATTATGTTGGGACAATATTCATGGGTTTTACTTTGTAATGGGACGTTCGAAACGAGTGTTAAACGTTTCTGCCTTTGTTTTGATATCCACAGTTTCAACTACTGTCTTCACATATTGCTCTCTTGACATCCAAACGCATTTCATCATGGCAGGACTAATAACGAAGAGCCAGTGAACGTGGATGGGGCCGAAAAGGTACGAGAACGGAAGAAAAAGAGCAGAGCACCACAGTAATCCATATTTTGGGAAATTGCCAGAGGATATGACATGCAGAGGCACAGTCGTTAGAGGGCAGAACGACCGGAGAAGTGTGTGGAGCTGCGATTGATCCAGTGTGCAGAAGCACAGATGGAAAAGAGCAAAGCACTGGAAGAAACAGTTTTTGCGAAGTCGATCATGGGTCCAATGTGTAGGAGCACAGAAGGAGAGGTCAGAGGACTGAAAGAGTCCACTGTGTACAAATCCGCCATAGCAATTGTGGAAATATGAAGATGTGTGCTGTTGGGCGTCAGATAGAGGATTAGGAACGGAGGTTCCTGCAGAGAGCTAGAAAGGCTGTCAGAGCCCGGGAGGCTGATGGAGCGCAGTAGAGACGTCCAAATCTGCAGCCATTCCAGAAACAGTGAGCTGAGGTGGTGTCGCTCAGTGGCAGCTGTCCCTGGAGGCACTCCAGGAACGCCAGCTGGGCACCTCCAGTGCCGCCGCAGTAGTGCCATCTGATGGCAGATGACCCTGTGATCTCATATGGTGGTATCACGTTTAGGAGCCCCACAGTGGCAACCAGGTAAATGCAGCACAAGAAGTGGCTCGCTGCAAAAGTGTTCCATTGTATGGGTAGCTGTGCTGGCTGCATGTGTTGCAGAGGAACCGGAATGAATGGGGCTTCATTCAAGCGTGTGACAAACAGACTGTAACCATAGTCATACATTAGTGCACCAAGGATGTGGAAAGAACGCTGAGAAAAAGAACTGTCTACCTGGGGAGCAGCACAAGTAATTGTCAAGACTGAAAACCTCGATGCTAACGAAGCAAATGGAACCTTGCCAATGCAGGGCCTCGTCGCCAATAACGGAAATGTATCACTGCAAACATGGGAACTTCGTCGCCAGCTATGGAAATGTCCTTGCAAACGTGGAATTCCGTCTCCAATGACGGAAGTGTATCGTTGAAATTGTGGTCCCTCATCGACGGCAATGAAAAAGGAATATTAAAAACATGGGACTTTGTCTCCAGTTCTGACCGGACAAGAACATTGCAGAAAACTTCTACCATCATCGTCATTTCAGTTGGAGCCTGCACAGGGTTAGGTGCACAGTAACCAATTCTGTGGGGTGCATATAGAATAAACTGGCTCTGAAGTCACAAGAATTGCGTACTCTTTATTAGGAGTAGCATAATACTAAAAACACACAGACCTCTATGGGTAACATAATTAGGCTACTGTCTGATACTTGCTAAACAACGATACTTCACAATTGGCAAGTAACCACAGTTCGTTAGTGAGATACAAGAGGAGATGACATTTAGCAAGTAACTCTGTAGAAATCGACAAGTCCTCGCTGGTGTCCGGTTTGATGTGGAATGTCCAACAGATGAAGCCCACCGTGTGCTCCACAGCAGGATCACTGGACGCAGCCGGCATAAAGTTCGGATTATATGCGGAGCGAAGTTTTGCAAGATAAGCGTGTGCTCCCACTGATGAGCCACTGGGCACGGCTGGCATTGAGACCGTGACCCGACTCCTGTGTATGAGGTGTGCTCTGCTAGCGGCGAGATTGGCACCTCATTTGGTGGCTGCAGGAAATACTGGGGACAACAAGCCAGCACCTGTTGGTCGTTGTCTGGAAAGTTCACTTGCACGTGGAGCACATGCTGTTTGATACTGGTTTGTCAACCTGTACGATGGTTCCGGCGGATGACTGAGGCCTGGCGATACACCGGACACAGGTGTCTGTCTGGTTGCCGTAGTGGTCGGCGAGTGGCTGTAGACACGACATTAAGTCACTCAAGACGTAAATAAAGCCGAAATGGAGGGGAACCAACGGTGAAACAGCTACAGTAAAAATGTGAAAAACTCTAAAAAGAAAATGTCGTTCGAAGATCTAATAAACTACACAGAAGAGTTACACTGCAGTAAAATAAAAAGTAAAAGCATCAAAAACGTACAAGAGAAATGCCACTGTTAAAAGCAAAGGAAAGTGCGTACAGGTGGAAGGAGTACAATGGAGGCCTCTATAAGCGGGAGGAATTGTCTGATGACGTGAGAGACTCCGAAATGTGAATCAGTATGGCAGACCTAGGATACCCAATGTTACAAGGGCTTGTCGGAAAGTAAGGTCCGATGGGGTGCAAAATGGAAACCACAGGGAAAATCCGATGAAGCTTTGCACAGATGTGTTGGGCAGTGTCTCTAGTATGCCTGTGTATCGCGTCACGTCGCTCTTTTCAGTTCTGAGCGCACATTGAGGAGGTAAAGATGCCTAGAAAAATAACGTCTCACGTCAGGAATGAGGGCTTCGTGTGAGATTTCGCCTGAATTCATGCAACCCACAAAACATAACTGTAATACGTTACCTTATGCATGACAATTCTCGGCCGCATCTGAAGGAGCAATGAAGATGCTCCCGCAGCGTTTTGGATGGGAAGTGTTTGATCACCTACTATAGAGCCCAAAATTGACTCTGTTAGTTTCATGTCTGCTCACATGAACCGCTAGCCAAGAAGACAACGTTCTGGCACAGGTAACGAGCTGTAGATCAGCCTAGAGAATTGGAAGGAAGCACGGGCGGCTTCCTTATAAGATGAATAGAGAAGTAGCTGGAAGGTGTAGCTAACTGTTTCAAGCGAAACATTTTTGATTTTCATGTTGGTTTCCATTTTGCGACCGATTGGTCCTTACTTTCCGCATACGCCTCGTATAGTCAGAGTTTAAAAGAGCTTTGAAAAATTTGCGACTAAATAAAGTGGAAATTATAGAAAATGGAAATTACGGAAAAATTATAGAAAAATCATTAGGGGAACAAACGACGATTCAAACTGGTTTGTGCCGGCCGCGGTGGACTAGCGGTTCTAGGCGCGCAGTCCGGAACCGCGCGACTGCTGCGGTCGCAGGTTCGAATCCTGCCTCGGGCATGGATGTGCGTGATGTCCTTAGGTTAGTTAGGTTTAAGTAGTTCTAGGTTCTAGGGGACTGATGACCACAGTAGTTAAGTCCCATAGTGCTCAGAGACATTTGAACCATTTTTTGAACCAAACTGGTTTGTAGAATCTAAGTCCATCATACTTTCGGGAAAATATCATACACACAATCCCGTCGTTGAATTGAAATAAAAATTGACGCTATATTAGATGAGTTTCAGGGAGCGCATAAGGGAATGATTGACAGGAAGGGGGGAAAGAAATACGGTAGAAGAAGAATGGGTAGCTTTGAGGGATGAAGTAGTGAAGGCAGCAGAGGATCAAGTAGGTAAAAAGACGAGGGCTAGTAGAAATCCTTGGGTGAAAGAAGAGATATTGAATTTAATTGATGAAAGGAGAAAATATAAAAATGCAGTACATGAAGCAGGCAAAAAGGAATACAAACGTCTCAAAAATGAGATCGACAGGAAGTGCAAAATGGCTAAGCAGGCATGGCTAACGACAAATGTAAGGATGTAGAGGCTTATCTCACTAGGGGTAAGATAGATACAGCCTACAGGAAAATTAAAGAGACCTTCACTTGTATGAATATCAAAAGCTCATATTGAAACACAGTTCTAAGCAAAGAAGGGAAAGCAGAAAGGTGGAAGGAGTAAATACAGGTTCTATATAGGGGCTATGTACTTGATGACAATATTATGGAAATGAAAGAGGATGTAGATGAAGATGAAATGGGAGATATAATACTTCGTGAAGAGTTTGACAGAGCACTGAAAGACTTGAGTCGAAACAAGGCCCCGGGAGTAGACAACATTCCATTAGAACTACTGACGGCCTTGGGAGAGCCAGTCCTGACGAAACTCTACCATCTGGTGAGCAAGATGTATGAAACAGGCGAAATAGCCTCAGACTGCAAGAATATAATAATTCCAATCCCAAAGAAAGTAGGTGTTGACAAATGTGAAAATTACCGAACTATCAGTTTAATAAGTCACGGCTGCAAAATACTAACACGGATTCTTTACAGACGAATGGAAAAACTAGTAGAAGCCGACTTCGGGGAAGATCAGTTTGGATTCCGTAGAAATATTGGAACACGTGAGGCAATACTGACCCTACGACTTATCTTAGAAAATAGATTAAGGGAAGGCAATCCTATGTTTCTAGCATTTGTAGACTTAGAGAAAGCTTTTGACAATGTCGACTGGAATACGCTCTTTCAAATTCTGAAGATAGCAGGGGTAAAATACAGGGAGCGAAAGGCTATTTACAATTTGTACAGAAACCAGATGGCAGTTATAAGAGTCGAGGGACATGAAAGGGAAGCAGTGGTTGGGAAGGGAGTGAGACAGGGTTGTAGTCTCTCCCCGATGTTATTCAATCTGTATGTTGAGCAAGCAGTGAAGGAAACAAAAGAAAAGTTCGGAGTAGGTATTAAAATCCATGGAGAAGGAATAAAAACTTTGAGGTTCGCCGATGACATTGTAAGTGTGTCAGAGATAGCAAAGGACTTGGAAGAGCAGTTGAATAGAATGGATAGTGTCTTGAAAGGAGGGTATAAGATGAACATCAACAAAAGCAAAACGAGGATAATGGAATGTAGTCGAATTAAGTCGGGTGATGCTGAGGGTATTAGATTAGGAAATGAGACATTTAAAGTTGTAAAGGAATTTTGCTATTTGGGGAGCAAAATAACTGATGATGGTCGATGTAGAGAGGATATATAATGTAGACTGGCAATGGCAAGGAAAGCGTTTCTGAAGAAGAGAAATTTGTTAACATCGAGTATAGATTTAAGTGTCAGGAATACATTTCTGAAAGTATTTGTATGGAGTGTAGCCATGTATGGAAGTGAAACATGGACGATAAATAGTTTGGACAAGAAGAGAATAGAAGCTTTAGAAATGTGGTGCTACAGAAGAATGCTGAAAATTAGATGGGTAGATCACATAACTAATGAGGAAGTATTGAATAGGATTGGGGAGAAGAGAAGTTTGTGGCACAGCTTGACTAAAAGAAGGGGTCGGTTGGTAGGACATGTGTTGAGGCATCAAGGGATCACCAATTTAGTATTGGAGGGCAGCGTGGATGGTACAAATCGTAGAGGGAGACAAAGAGATGAATACACTAAGCAGATTCAGAAGGATGTAGGTTGCAGTAGGTACTGGGAGATGAAGAAGCTTGCACAGGATAGAGTCGCATGGAGAGCTGCATCAAACCAGTCTCAGGACTGAAGACAACAACAACAACATGTTACATGAAGATTAATTTGGGTTCAGGAACGGGAAAGGCAACTAAGATGCAGTTCTGAAGTTGCATTTCATAATGGTAGCAAAACGTAGGAATAGTCGAGACATGTTCATAGGATTTGTAGAACTAAAAAAAGCGTTCGACAATGTAAAAATGATCTAAAATATTCGAAATTATCTGGAAAACAGGTGTACGTTATTGGGAAAAAGGGTAATATAAAAGCAAAATAAAAGGGAAACAAGTAGGGAAAACCTTGAACAATTCGTGCCTACTCTTCAGTCTACACACTGAAGAAGTAATGAAGGAAATAAAAGATAGGATCAGGTGTGGGATTAAGACTAAAGGTGAAAGAACGTCAACGATAAGGTTCACTGAAGACATTGGTATCCTCAGTGAAAGTAGCATTCAGCATTCGAGGACCAGGAAAAAATAGAATATGCTGGTGAGAACACACTATGGAATGTAAGTAAATAGAAGAAAGACATAAGTAATGAGAAGCAGCATTCAAGTAGAAGAGATTACTGACAAACTTAACATCAACATTAGTGACCACGAAGTAAGATTAACGAAGTAAAGGAATTCTGATACCTTGGAAGAAAATAACACGTGACGGAGGACGCAAGAAGGACTTAAAAAGGAAAGTGGCACAGGAAAAATGGTCAGTCTGGACCAAAAGAACTTTACTGTTATCAAATATTGGCCATAATATGAGAAACAAATTTCTGAGTATATACGTTTTGAAAACAGCACCGTATGGTAGTGAAACATGGACTGTGGGGAAACCGGAAAAAAGAGAACTGAAGTGTTTGAGAGGTGGTACTACAGAACAATACTGAATATTAGCTGTACTGATAAGGTTAAAAATGAAGAAGTTCTCCTCAGAATCGGCGAGAAGAGGAACATGTGGGGAAACATGGACCAAAAGAATGGACAGGGTGATAGGTCGAGTGTTAAGACATCAACTAATGTGATACTACAGGGAACAGTAAGGGCAAAAACAATAGGGGAAGACAGAGGTTGCAGTGTATGCAGCAAATAACTGAGGACGTTGGGTACAAGTGATGCTCTGAGATGAAGAGGTTGGTACTGGGAGAGAATTCGTGGCGTGCAGCAGTCAGAAGACCATAAAAAAGAATAGTTAAAGAACAAAAACAGAAAAAAAACAGTAACTGCTGCAAATTTCTTCTGCATACGTGACCGAGAGCTTATACTTTAACGCAGATAAGGTTATCTGGTGCTGTGAGCATAATCGGGAGTAAGGTAAGTAATCGTTAACTTACGATACTGAGGATATTCTGGTGCTCGCAGATAGCTGACCACCAAGGCTGTAAGCTCTTAAGCTAGCCGTGAACACTAGAATATCCTCAATAAGGTCTCTCTAGGCGGGGAATAACGTCGATCGTGTAGAGAAAATTGAACATGACACGACCTAACATTCTAGAACAGTGGTCGTCAAACTGCGGCCCGAATTAACTATTCGTGTGGCTTGCGGTTTACAGCCGTAGTTTTTAATAATATGCATCTAGCAGGTAAGTAGTCGAATCCAAACAAGCCACCTAACGTTAAGAGCTTCTTAACAGTAGTTTTTCTGTTCAGTAAAAAACGAAGGTACAGAGACTGCAGCATTTTTAAGAGACGCTTCATTTCAAGAGACTTTTCCGAATCCAACCGCGAGTTACGTAAAGTTGGCCACTTTTTCAGTGGCAATGGGGTACGGGCCGCAGACACTGCAGTGTTAGAGGAGGTGAGAGCCATTGTGGTGTTGGCAGATATGAGAGGGGAGTGTTCTATAGTCTGTCTTCCAGTATCGACAACTCATGGGTGTGCGCACCTTGTACCAGCCAGCTCCCTTTGGTATAAAGTTTGACACGGAAGTAACATGGATTCGTGAATGCAGACTATAGAGATGGTCACATTCTAATGTGGTTCATATTACTTTGTAGCACAGCGTACGAAGTTACGTTAAGATTGTTGTAATGCAACGCATTGAGTAGAAGCCAAATGACATTCGAAACGTTTAGTAAACAACTTTGTTTGCGTGGCCATCCTTCGCAGAAAGCACATAAATATTCATTTGGAAGTATAAAACGCATCTTTTGGAGGAATGTATTTTATTTGTTCATACGCGTTTCGCCTTTCGCTTTAAGGCATCTTCAGGGGAATCTAGAATGATACAATTTTGTTTTGACATGTGACATTTGTAGATTACAAAACAGTCCACGTTCTATTTTTAACGTTATTCGAGCTTTCGGCTGGCATCTGCGTATCCTCTCATATGGTAATATGCTGGAGTTGCCTCTATTGCTTCACGTACGAAACATATGCACAATTTCACAAGTTCTTAACATAAAAATGTGCTTATGTTTTGTAAGCATAGTTACAGTGCGACCTCTAGCATGCGATCAGACGCGAGGTAACGCAGATGACAGCCAAAAATTCGAATAACTGTAAGTAATCACTTACTTACGTCGAAAAGAAATTGGCGAACTGTTTCACAATCTACAGTACCGCATGTCAAAACAAAACTGTGCCACTCAAGATTTCACAGAAGATGCTTTAAAGTAAAAGGCGAAACACGTCTGGAACAAATAAAATACATCGCATCAAGAAAATGCGTTTTTTATTTACAAAACGAATATTAGTCAACATTTGTGATCGTATCTCATGCAGCAGGACGCACTTAAATGTAAGTATAATTACTGTTATTAATCGATTTATTATCCGCTGACACAGATAACACAATAACCAATAACACTGCGGAAGGCAGTTGCAGTGTCACAACTTTGAGGTTGCTGAAGATGGTAGCCATCTGAAACAAAGGACAGTCGCCATGAAGTGTTTCGAATGGTGCCGACCTAACATCATAATTACCACACCTTATTATAACTAGTCTATTAGGGAGCTCATAGCATGCTAATTGATGCAGATTACCTATTAGTACCCCCACATGAACCATGGACCTTGCCGTTGGTGGGGAGGCTTGCGTGCTTCAGCGCTACAGATAGCCGTACCGTAGGTGCAACCACAACGGAGGGGTATCTGTTGAGAGGCCAGACAAACGTGTGGCTCCTGAAGAGGGGCAGCAGGCTTTTCAGTAGTTGCAGGGGCAACAGTCTGGATGATTGACTGATCTGGCGTTGCAACACTAACCAAAACGGCCTTGCTGTGTTGGCACTGCGAACAGCTGAAAGCAATGGGAAACTACAGCCGTAATTTTTCCCGAGGGCATGCAGCTTTACTGTATGGTTAAATAATGATGGCATCCTCTTGGGTAAAATATTCCGGAGGTGAAATTGTCCCCCATAAGGATCTCTGGGCGGGGACTACTCCTACAGGACGTTGCTATCAGGAGAAAGAAAACTGGAATTCTACAGATCGAAGCGTGGAATGTCAGATCCCTTAATCGGGTAGGTAGGTTAGAAAATTTAGAAAGGGAAATGGATAGGTTGAAGTTAGATATATTGGGAATTAGTGAAGTTCGGTGGCAAGAGGTACAAGACTTATGGTCAGGTGAATACGGGGTTATAAATACAAAATGAAATAGGGGTAATGCAGGAGTAGGTGTAATAAAGATCAGGAAAATAGGAAATCGGGTAAGCAACTACAAACAGAATAGTGAACGCATTATTGTGGCCAAGAAAGATATAAAGCCCCCGCCTACCACAGTAGTACAAGTTTAAATGCCAACTAGCTCAACAGATGACGAAGTGATTGATGAAATGTATGATGAGATAAAAGAAATTATTCAGATAGCGAAGGGAGACGTAAATTTAGCAGTCATGGGTGATTGGAACTCGATATTAGGAAAAGGAAGAGAAGGAAACTTAGTAGGTGAATATGGAATGGGAGTAAGGAATTGAAAAAGAAGCCGCCTGAAAGAATTTTGCACAGAGCATAACTTACTCACAGCTAATACTTGGTTCAAGAATCATAAAAGAAGGTTGTATACATTGGAAGAAGCCTGGAGATACTGGAAGGTATCAGACAGATTATATAATGGTACGACAGACATTCAGGAACCAGGTTTTAAATTGTAAGACATTTCCAGGGGTAGATGTGGATTCTAACCACAATCTATTGGCTATGAACTGTAGATTAAAACTGAAGAAACTGCAAAAAGGTGGGAATTTAAGGAGATGGGACCTGGATAAACTGAAAGAACCAGAGGTTGTAGAGAGCTTCAGGAAGAGCATTAGGGAACGATTGACAAGAATGGGAGAAAGAAATAGAGTATAAGAAGATTGGGTGGCCGGCCGGAGTGGCCGTGCTGTTCTAGGCGCTACAGTCTGGAGCCGAGCGACCGCTTCGTTCGCAGGTTCGCATCCTGCCTAGGGCATGGATGTGTGTGATGTCCTTAGGTTAGTTAGGTTTAATTAGTTCTAAGTTCTAGGCCACTGATGACCTCAGAAGTTAAGTCGCATAGTGCTCAGAGCCATTTGAACCATTTTGAAGATTGGGTAACTTTGAGAGATGAAATAGTGAAGGTAACAGAGGATCAAGTTGGTGAAAAGACGAGGGCTAGTAGAAATCCTTGGGCAACAGAAGAGATATTGAATTTAATTGATGAAAGGAGAAAATATAAAAATGCAGTAAATAAAACAGGCAAAAAGGAATACAAACGTCTCAAAAATGTGATCGACAGGAAGTGCAAAATGGCTAAGCTGGGATGGCTAGAGAACAAATGTAAGGATGTAGAGGCTTATCTCACGAGGAGTAAGATAGATACTGCCTACAGGAAAATTAAAGGCACCTTTGGAGAACAGAGAACCACTTGAATGGATATAAAGAGCTCAGATGGAATCCCAGTTCTAAGCAGAGAAGGGAAAGCAGAAAGATGGAAGGAGTAGTTACACGGTCTATACAAGGGCGATGTTCTTGAGGACAATACTAGAGAAATGGAAGAGAATGTGGATGACGATGAAATAGGAGATATGTTACTGCGTGAAGAGTTTGACAGAGCACTGAAAGACCTAAGTGGAAACAAGGCCCCGTGAGTAGACAACATTCCATTAGACCTACTGACAGCCTTGGGAGACCCGCCTAACAAAACTCAACCATCTAGCGAGCAAGATGTAGGAGACAGGCGAAATACCCTCAGACTTCAAGAAGAATATAATAATACCAATACCAAAAGAAGCAGGTGTTGACAGATGCGAAAATTACCGAACTGTCAGTTTAATAAGCCACGGCCGCAAAATACTAACACGAATTATTTACAGACGAATGGAAAAACTGGTAGAAGCCGACCTCGGGGAAGATCAGTTTGGATTCCGTAGAAATGTTGGAACACATGAGGCAATACTGACCCTACGACTTATCTTAGAAGAAAGATTAAGGAAAGGCAAACCTACATTTCTAGCATTTGTAGACTTAGAGAAAGCTTTTGACAATGTTGACTGGAATACTCCCTTTCAAATTCTGAAGATGCCAGGGATAAAATACAGGGAGCGAAAGGCTATTTACTATTTGTACAGAAACCAGATGGCAGTTATAAGAGTCGAGAGACATGAAAGGGAAGCAGTGGTTGGGAAGGGAGTGAGACAGGATTGTAGCCTATCGACGATGTTAGTCAATCTGTATATTGAGCAAGCAGTGAAGGAAACAAAAGAAAAATTCGAAGTAGGAATTAAAATCCATGTAGCAGAAACAAAAACTTTGAGGTTCGCCGTTGACATTGTAATTCTGTCAGAGACAGCAAAGGACCCGGAAAAGCAGCTGAACGGAATAGACAGTGTCTTGAAAGGAGGATGTAAGATGGACACCAACAGAAGCAAAACGAGGATAATGGAACGTAGTCGAATTAAATCGACGATGCTGCGGGAATTAGATTAGGAAATGAGACACTTAAAGTAGTAAATGAGTTTTTCTATTTGGGGAGCAAAATAACTGATGATGGTCAAAGTTGAGAGGATATAAAATGTAGACTGGCAATGACAAGGAAAGTGTTTCTGAAGAAGAGAAATTGTTAACATCGAGTATAGATTTATGTGTCAGGAGGTCGTTTCTGAAAGTATTTGTGTGGAGTGTAGCCATGTATGGAAATGAACCGTGGACGATAAATAGTTTGGACAAGAAAAGAACAGAAGCTTTCGAAATGTGGTGCTACAGAGGAATACTGAAGATTAGATGGGTAGATCACATAACTAATGAGAAGGTATTGAATAGAATTGGAGAGAAGAGAAATTTGTCGCACAACTTGACTGGAAGAAGGGATCTGTTGGTAGGGCATATACTGAGGCATCAAGGGATCACCATTTAGTATTGGAGGCCAGCGTGGAGGGTAAAAATCGTAGAGGGAGACCAAGAGATGAGTACACTAAACAGATTCAGAAGGATGTAGATTGCAGTAGGTACTGGGATATGAAGAAGCTTGCACAGGATAGAGTAGCATGGAGAGCTGCATCAAACCAGTCTCTCTACTGAAGACCACAACAACAACAGCCTATTGGTAATGAGAGCGATACCTAGGCAGTCTGACGTGCCGATCCACAACGTCAATATTAGCTCTGGAGCAGAAGAGTTTGACGGTCACTGTTCTAGAAGATTTTTACCTTCAGTGACAACGGCCACGAAAGCCTGGAGACTTCCGTAGAGATTCCAGTATCTTTCCAGGCGCTGACAAGAATTTTTTTTTGTCAGCCGATTTTATCTTGAAGTTGAATAAAAGTCCCTAATATGATAATGTTTTCAACGTTTGACTGCCCCTATTTTTTTGCACTATTGGCCAACAAGAAAATAAATAGTAAATACAAACGGAGGCCGAAAATTTCATTTCAGGAATGATGTGCGACTGTAGTACCTGTACGAAGAAAAGTAGGTAAATAAAAGCTGTTTTGTGTTACAGCATTCACCGACCTTTTAAAACGCACTGTTACCATAACTTATCACTGAGTATTGTGCGATGTCCACAAGTGTATCGTAGCAGGTGTAGGGAGCCCCGGATATCTGTCCGCCCGGTCGAAGCGGAGCCCCGGTGGAAATTGCGATGCGGTGACAGAGAGGCGCGGGGCCCGGCTACGTCACAGGCGCGTGTGCAGCTGGCTGTGTGACGCAGGCCATCAGCCGTCAGCTGGCCTTGCTGCGTGACGCGCCGGGTGACGCAGGCAGCGGACACGCGACCCCTCTACACGTGACCGCGGCGCCACGCGCCACCAAACTGGCGTGCTGCGCAGCGTTGCATTCTCCGGCTACTCCCACCTTATTACGCCAGTCCGCCCATTACTTGGGACTTCAGAATGCTGTAAGACTCGGACCTTTGCTGTCAGCAACTTATCCTGGATTCGTGCCATGTTTGTTTGAAATATGTGGGGTGCAAGACTTCGAGTATGTGATGAAAATTTCCACTGTCATTGGTTTACTTTTGTTGCTACCAGTGGTGTTGCATACATCTTGCTGTGTGTCTCATCGATCAGCGATAAATATACACTACTGGCCATTAAAATTACTGCACCAAGAAGAAATGCAGATGATAAACGGGTATTCATTGGAAAAAAAAATTATACTAGAACTGACATGTGATTACATTTGCACGCAATTTGGGTGCATAGATCCTGAGAATAACGGCCTTGATACGCCTGGGCATTGAGTCAAACAGAGCTTGGATGGCGTGTACAGGTACAGCTGCCCATGCAGCTTCATCACGATACCACAGTTCATCAAGGGTAGTGACTGGCGTATTGTGACGAGCCAGTTGCTCGGCTACCATTGACCAGACGTTTTCAATTGGTGAGAGATCCGGAGAATGTGCTGCCAGGGCAGCAGTCGAACATTTTCTGTATCCAGAAAGGCCCGTGCAGGATCTGCAACATGCGGTCGTCCATTATGCTGCTGAAAGGTAGGGTTTCGCAGGGATCGAATGAAGGGTAGGGCCACGGGTCGTAACGCATCTGAAATGTAACGTCCACTGTTCAAAGTGCCGTCAATGTGAACAAGAGGTGACCGAGACGTGTAACCAATGGCACCCCATACCATCACGCCGGGTGATAGCCAGTATGGCGATGACGAATACACGTTTCCAATGTGCGTTGAACGCGATGTCGCCAAACACGGATGCGACCATCATGATGCTGTAAACAGAACCTGCATTCATCCGAAAAAATGGCGTTATGCCATTCGTGCACCCAGATTCGTCGATGAGTACACAATCGCAGGCGCTCCTGTCTGTAATGCAGCGTCAAGCGTAACCACATCCATGTTCTCCGAGCTGATAGTTTATGCTGCTGCAAACGTCGTCGAACTGTTCGTACAGATCGTTGTTGTCTTGCAAACGACCCCATCTGTTGACTCAGGGATCGAGGCGTGGCTGCAAGATCCGTTACAGCCATGCGGATAAGATGCCTGTCATCTCCACTGCTAGTGATACGAGTCCGTTGGGATCCAGCACGGCATTCCGTATTACCCTCCTGAACCCACCGATTCCATATTCTGCTAACAGTCATTGGATCTCGACCAACGCGAGCAGCAATGTCGTGATACGATAAACCACAAATGCGATAGGCTACAATCCGACTTTGATGAGTCGGAAACGTGATGGTACGCATTTCTCTTCCTTACAAGAGGCATCACAACAACGTTTCACCAGGCAACGACGGTCAACTGCTGTTTGTGCATGAGAAATCGGTTGAAAATTTTCCTCATGTCATCACGTTGTAGGTGCCGTCACCGGCGCCAACCTTGTGTGAATGCTCTGAAAAGCTAATCATTTGCATTTCACGGCATCTTCTTCCTGTCGGTTAAATTTCGCGTCTGTAGCACGTCATCTTCGTGGTGTAGCAATTTTAATGGCCAGTAGTGTAATTAAGCGTCTCTTTCCGCGATGGGAATTATAATGAAGATAAGAGGTGACCACGCAGAGTGGTCATCAGTTCTTCTTAGAACACCTTGTCCACTCGGATTACACGGGGTGTTCAAAAAGTCTCTCCGTAATGCCGTATGATTGTTAGCCGCGCGTGTCATATTTTTCGCCTGCCTGAGTTACTTCCCTTCAAGTGGATTCTCCCAAACATTCCACGGTTTCGTTTATCTCAGCCAGTGTCAGAACTTTTCCCATACAAAGTGACAGTCGTGCAAGAACTGAAAAATACTAATCATGGCAAGAGGCTGTATTATTCGTCAACAAAATGGAAGAGATATTCTTAATGAAACTTTTTTCACTGATGAGGCGTGGTTTCATTTATCCCGGGTACATGAACTCTCAAAATTCTCGTATGCGATTACAAATCCATCGTGTATTCATGAGGAACCCCTTCATTCTATGAAAATAGGAGTTTGGATTGCAAATTCTAGACATCGGACTGTGGGTCCCATATTTTTCGACGGATTAATAAACGCACAACGATACTGGAGTGATGTTCTGCACCGATTCATAGGAGAACTTGTGTTAAGTGAAATACTGAAAGGTTACTTTCGACAAGATGGTGCAGCCGGGCATAGAGCTCGCGTTTTAATGTTACTGCTTGCTGTTTTGTTTTTGGTGATCGCATGATTTCACAGGGACTTTGGCTTCCACGCCCGCCTGGCCTAACACCACCTGACTTTTTCTTCTGGGGTGAAGCGAAAGCAACTGTCTATAAAAACCGTCCAAAATCCAGTGATGAGTTGAAAACTGCAATATCCACTTTCACTGCTTCTGTTACAGAAGAAATGTTACAGCTTGTGTTTGGAAACATGATTAGACGAATGGATTGTGTATTCAACAATAGAGGGTACACTTTCAACATTTAATGTGAAAACTTGAAAGTAAAATGAATATTGAATAAATTAATAACTTGTATTTCACTGAGTTTCATTTCGGTATATTCACTGCTGCATATGGCACGCGCGGCTGCCAATCATACGGCACTGCCGAGAGACTTTCTGAACATCTCGTACATCTGCAACGTCTCTTTGCAGCTAGACTGCCGTCACATCTGTGAAGGAGCTCGCAAACTGCACTAGCGTTTGTAGTTCTTTCCAAGCAGGCAATTGCAGCAGACATCCAAAGAATTCAGACGAGGGCTCAGAAACAATAAACATCCAATGCTGTTTCGGATTAGGTTCAGATGTAGACGAATACTTTTGAGCGGTTCATACTGGCCACACCCAGTATACCAAAACAAAAATTGCAGTTGCGCTCCACTCCAAAGGTGTGAGGTCACGTTCAGTGTGGTTATAGACCCATCATGTCTTTAGAGAGCAGTTTGAATCGTTCGAAAGGTGTCAGCGGTGTCTAAGGTTGTCCAGAGGGCCGTTCTGTTGCATATCGCATTGCACGCCGTGTGTGAGTGAACGCCCCGGGGGAAGCAGTGGTTTCGGTTTCGTTTGTAACACCTATTTTTGACCTATTTTGTATCTATATAGATATTTCTGTGTCAATTTGCAGTATTGGTTCTATATAATGTTGTATCTGTGTTGAAAATTCTTTGACTTTGTATACGTATTTCAGTTCTGTGAACTTTTGAACGGTGTTGTTTAAATTATGCTTGTGAATTTAAATGACTACTGAAATGATGTTTGCATAATGTACTGTAAATAACTTGGTCCATTGTTAGATAACGTAGTGTTGAATGTAAAAGATGTGGAGGAGCCCAACAACTACGTAAGTAGCCTGGCGGAGAGGAAAAGGTGTGGTCGGCGCGGATGTGGCAAGTCGCCCTTTGTGACGGGTGAGGAGTCTGGGCTGAGCAGTGCTGTTGTTAACACCTTGCTAGCAATAGCGGATCATTGTGGCCCATATGTCCGGAGTTTTGAGGTCAGAAGAGCTTAAGGGCAGTATATGTGGGCCTCGTATGCTGCTTTTGGTCATACCGTTATCATGACATGGTTTTTGGTCCTATAAATATAATCCCGACGCCAACAAGATATGTAACAGGGCGAGGCTAAAACTATTGCTGTGACTGCATAGCCGCCAGGTTAGTGGACACTGCAAATTGCGCCACCAGTGCCACCAGCCTTCCACTAAGTTGTTTATGTTTGGTACACTGTAAAAGGACCAGCTATTTGTGAAATTTGGTTGATTTTAATAATAATCCTGGTGTTGCTAGAAGCTCTGTCTTACACCCGTGATTATCCCAAATCACAAACCTGGACAGGAATCCTATACAGGAATCCTATCCTAGTGAGTTTAATTCCGAGTGGCCTAATTTATTGCGAGAAAGAGGTTGAACTTGAATTTAATATGGTGTGGTAATTTTCACAGCCAATTATAATTCTGAGCAGGTCAAAACCTGCTTATGAAAGCATATTTGTTATTTAAAGAGTTATAGTTTGTTGTGCTTTCCTTAATTGATAATTAAGGATACTAACCATTTCTCATACATACTCGTGTAGTTTTGTTAACGTGTTAACTAGGACGGTTCTTCTAACCATGAAAGTTTAAGGGCCCTCATGTACTAAGCTAGTTAATGACGCAATGCAAAGTTTCCTTGAGAGCCGACGTCGTTGGATTTGCATTCTGTTTAGTTGCTTCAAACCAAGTTTAATAAAGAACTGTTTACTGTGTTATCTATTCTAATGCAAGATGGTTAATGCACAGGCATAGATATCCTGTACTAAGCAATGAAGTTATAGATTATGATCATTATCAGACCCCCTGATTTAAATTCAGAATCATTTCAAGCTTTTCCCTGTCCATTATTGCTACTAATTTCATGCGTGTCGGTAATCGGTTTTATAAATTTTTATATGTAGTTCACTTAAGGTACGTTTTTTTGAGAGGCATATGTTACTGTTTACTATCTCACTGACCATTTGTTTGCTATTATCGCACTTATCTGCAAGTCTGCAAGGTTAGGTTACTGTGTTGTAGTACGAACAGATGTAAGGAAAGAGTTTAGTGTGTGTGTCTGTCTCTCTCTGTGTGTGTGTGTGTGTACGTGTGCGTTTCAAGGAAGACTAGGTCAGCCTTACAGCCTTAGCAAAAAAAAAAAAAAAAAAAAAAATGGCTCTGAGCACTATGGGACTTAACTGCTGTGGTCATCAGTCCCCTAGAACTTAGAACTACTTAAACCTAACTAACCTAAGGACATCACACACATCCATGCCCAAGGCAGGATTCGAACCTACGACCGTAGTGGTTGCGCGGTTCCAGACTGTCGCGCCTAGAACCGCTCGGCCACTTCGGCCGGCCACAGCCTTAGCACTGCCTTCTACTTCTTCATTTCGTTTGAAACAAGAATACCTAATCTGTTCCTCATCCAAGTGTTTACTGTTGTTTATACTTTGCTGGAATTTTCGGAAACGAATCCCAGTTTGATTGTTCTGTTTCCTTTAGGTTATCTCACTGTCAACTTTTCAAAAATTCCTAGCAGAGGTATAACGTTAGCATCGATTACCGTTTAAGGAGGTCGGTCGTACTGTTACATCTTGACGCCCACTATGCCACCTATGGAGGCCTTTCCGTGTCGATTCTGAGCGGCTCTGTATGTGAAATGTTTTCTTCAGCCAGCCATACGAAAATCGCGTGTTTTCAAAGGTGGGCGTCGTTGCTCTGACCTCCATCGCAGAAGCGTCAAGAGGAGGAGTGGGATGTGAGTAAGCAGGGCAGAGTGGCGGCCTTCTTAACGTGCCACACGCCCACGGTGCCGTTGGACAGAACTGTGCTAAAATTTGGAGTCAGTGTGGCATCTTGAACCTAGCCTGGACGTCACATGAACTTCTGAGATCTGGACTTTTTTTCGCATCTGTAGACACCTCGCTGTTTGAAGCGTGACGTCACAGGGAGAAGCTCGTAGGCTCTTTGGAATCAAATTTCGAACTTCCGCGTCGCAGTGGGAGAAAATGACTGTTTCAACAAGTTACTTTTTAATTGCGCTACGAGGTGTACAATAGTAGTGTCGCTGTCTTGTGTACACATTCTCGTAGTGCTTCAAGAAATATCCTCCTACAAATATCAAATTAGTTACGTGGAACTTGTTGAACGGTGGAAATCGAGAAAGTACTGTGCCAAACAATGGAGTAGGTGCTTCCTTGCTTTAGCAACTAGCGTAGCAGCACCAACAACCGGAGGTCCAACGACTTGTTGCCCATCATACGCAGAGTGAAGCAGCTCACTCAAGGCATCACAAATCTACGCAGAGTAACTAAATACAGGGAGGTCCAGTTTACGTTAATCATAGTACACTATATGGAAAATTTTCTGACATACTCATCTGTTTTAACGTTTGTAGCTGCCGAGTTATTACAGCGATTATTTTAAAATTTACCAATAAACATTTATTTCCGTGGCATTGCCAACAGTCGCCAAAGAGGACTTCAGGGGCAGAAACTGAAACAAGAGATTACAAAAAAAAATGGCTCAAATGGCTCTGAGCACTATGGGACTTAACAGCTGTGGTCATCAGTCCCCTAGAACTTAGAACTACTTAAACCTAACTAACCTAAGGACATCACACACATCCATGCACGAGGCTGGATTCGAACCTGCGACCGTAGCAGTCGCGCGGGTCCGGACTGAGCGCCTAGAACCGCTAGACCACCGCGGCCGGCTCAAGAGATTACAGTGACATACCCACTCGTCAAGGCAACTTATGGTGCATTGAGGAGGGTACCTTGTGCCATTATTAGTGGTTTTTTCCTGTTTATCTTGCAAATGAAGCGGAGGAAAAACGGGTCTATATGCATGCTCACCAGCTCTAATACCTCTTTTATCTTTTCTTCACTATCCTTACGTGAAATGTGCGTAGGCGGCAACAGGTTCGTTCTGCAGTCAGCTGCAAATGGCAGTTCTCTAAACTTTCTCAATAGCGTTTCCCGAAAAGAAAGACGTCTCATCTCCTGGGATTCTCATTTGAGTTCCGTAATACTCGTGTGTTGATCGAACTTGGCTGTAACACGTCTAGTAGCGCATCTCTGCATTTCTTTCATGTCTTCCTTTAACCTGATCTCGTGTGGATCCTAAAGAGTCGAACAGTGGTCAATGATGGGTCACAGTCTCTTTTATAATTACCTATACATTTCTAAAATGTCGAAATCGAGTAGTCGACTTCCTTACTACCGTCCCTACGCTCTCGTTCCATTTCATATGGCTTTGCAACGTTACGCCCAACAATTTAGCTGAAGTACCAATGTCATGCAGGGCACCACTAATACTGTGTGCCAACATTACAGGAATATTTTTCGAACTTATCTGCATTAGCTTAAATTTTTCTACATTTACATTAAGCTACCATTCATCACGCCAAATAGAAATTCTACGTCATTCTGTGACCTGCATACTTTCCCATACACCACTGCCTCTTCAGAAAATTGTCGCAGATTTCGGCTCACCCTATCCGTTAAATCATTTATATATATGGAGAACAAGAGTGGTGCTTGCTGTCGAAGACAACTTACCAGGAAGTCTTCGAGTCACTCATACACTGAAGCGCCGAAGAAACTGGTATATGCAGATACGTAAACAGGCAGAATATGGCGCTGCGGTCGGCAACGCCTATACAGGGTGTTACAAAAAGGTACGGCCAAACTTTCAGGAAACATTCCTCACACACAAATAAAGAAAAGATGCTACGTGGACATGTGTCCGGGAACGCTTAATTTCCATGTTAGAGCTCATTTTAGTTTCGTCAGTATGTGCTGTACTTCCTTGATTCCCCGCCATTTGGCCCAATTGAAGGAAGGTAATGTTGACTTCGGTGCTTGTGTTGACATGCGACATTTCTGTGAACGTTTGGGCAGGCATTGTTGGTGATGTCTTGATTGGGCCCCATGTTCTTCCACCTACGCTCAATGGATCACGTTATCATGATTTCATACGCGATACTCTACCTGTGCTGCTAGAACATGTGCCTTTACAAGTGCGACACAACATGTGGTTCATGCACGATGAAGCTCCTGCACATTTCAGTCGAAGTGTTCGTACGCTTCTCAACAACAGATTCGGTGACCGATGGATTGGTAGAGGCGGACCAATTCCATGGCCTCCACGCTCTCCTGACCCCAACCCTCTTGACTTTTATTTATGGGGGCATTTGAAAGCTCTTGTCTACCCAACCCCGGTACCAAATGTAGAGACTCTTCGTGCGCGTATTGTGGACGGCTGTGATACAATACGCCATTCTCCAGGGCTGCATCAGCGCATCAGGGATTCCATGCGACGGAGGGTGGATGCATGTATCCTCACTAACGGAGGACATTTTGAACATTTCCTGTAACAAAGTGTTTGAAGTCATGCTGGTACGTTCTATTGCTGTGTGTTTCCATTCCATGATTAATGTGATTTGAAGAGAAGTAATAAAATGAGCTCTAACATGGAAAGTAAGCGTTTCCGGACACATGTCCACATAACACATTTTCTTTCTTTGTGTGTGAGGAATGTTTTCTGAAAGTTTGGCGGTACCTTTTTGTAACACCCTGTATAAGACAACAACTGTCTGACGCAGTTGTTCGATCGGTTACTGCTGCTACAATGGCAGGTTATCAAGATTTAAGTGAGTTTGAACGTGGTGTTGTAGTCGGCGCAAGAGCGATGGGACACATCATCTCCGAGGTAACGAGGAAGTGGGGATTTTCCCGACGACCATTTCACGAGTGTACCGCGAATATTAGGAATCCTGTAGAACATCAAAAAGATCCAGCAAGAACAGGACCAACGACGACTGAAGAGAATTGTTCAAAGTGACAGAAGTGCAACCCTTCCGCCAATTGCTGGAGACTTCACTGTTGGGCCATCAACATGTGTCAGCGTGCTAACCATTCAACAAAACATCATCCATATGGCCGGCCGGAGTGGCCGAGCGGTTCTAGGCGCTGCAGTCTGGAACCGCACGACCGCTACGGTCGCAGGTTCGAATCCTGCCTCGGGCATGGATGTGTGTGCCGTCCTTAGGTTAGTTAGGGCTAAGTAGTTCTAAGTTCTAGGGGACTGATGACCTCAGAAGTTAAGTCCCATAGTGCTCAGAGCCATTTGAACCATTTGAATCATCCATATGGTCTTTCGGAGCCGAAGGCCCTCTCGTGCACCTTCGATGACTGCACGACACAAGGTTTTACGCCTAGCCTGGGCCCGTCAATCCCGGCACTGGACTGTTGACGACTGGAAACATGTTGCCTGGTCGGACGAGTCTCGTTTCAAACTGTATCGAGTGGATGGGCATGTACGGCTTTGGAGACAACCTCATGAATCCATGGACCCTGCATGTCAGCATGTCAGCAGGGGATTGTTAAAGCTGGTGGAGGCTCTGTAATGGTGTGGGGTGTGTGCAGTTGGAGTGACATGGAACCTCTGATACGTCTAGACACGACTTTGACAGGTGACACGTACGTAAGCATTCAGTCTGATTACCTGCATCCATTCATGTCCATTGTGCATTCCGTTAGACACTGGGAATTCTAGAAGGACAGTGTGGCACCCACACGTCCAGAATTGCTACATAGTGGCTCCAGGAACACTCTTATGAGCTTAAACACTTCCGCTGGCCACCAAACTACCCAGACATAAACATTATCGAACATAACTGGGACAGCTTGCAGCGTGCTGTTTACAAGAGATCTTCACCCCTTCTTACTCTTACGTCTTTATGGACAGCTCTGCGGGATTCATGGTGTCAGTTCCCTCCAGCACTACTTCAGACATTAGTCGAGTCCATGCCACGTCGCACTGCGACAATTCTGCGTGCTCGCGACGCCATACGCGATATTAGGCAAGTGTACTCGTTTCTTTGGTTCTTCAGTGTATAACTGGGAACCTTTTCAATATTCTTGGACCTTCGTGACAATCTGTAGTGGGCCAACGTGTGAAACACAGTCCGAAAAACTAGGAATATGAAATCTGCCTGTTTCACTTCATCTATGGCTCACAGGATATCGTGCGAGAAAAGAGCTTGCTGAGGTCTGCAAGGAAACACCTAAAACTCCCGGAGACGTGAAACGCTAGATAACACGGGCCCCTGCTGCGGTAAGCCAGATGATATTCACCCTACGGTATTGTTCACCTGGCATCGATTTGTAGCATGCATTAGCTGTCAAGATCAGTATTCTGAGCACTTAATATGGCAGTCACAGTAATACAAACACTAATCGTACCTGAGTTATGCGTTCCCTTACATTTAGTAGAGGAGAGAGTACACGTCTTTGGTACCTGCTCTCCTGCAGGTGGTAGTGTTTCGCGGCACTGTTACCTTATTATTTCGTCAAATTCCTCGTATTTGTTGATGTTTTTTACGAAAACTCTTTCCAGTGCCGGAGGAAAAAGCGTATCACTCTTTGAGGAAACGCAATTGGTGTCATAATTCCGAAGATACGAACGTCAAAAATTATTCGACCACCTCAAGAAATTCCCACACTGTGCACCATAACTTAGTGTGGACCAGATCTTGATGAGTACATTTAGGTTGGCGTGTCGCAGCTAACTGGATCTGCACAACAGGTAGAAACGCTGATGCTTGCTGAAGATGGGTTTCGCGCTGACCAGCACATAAGAACCTAGATGGTAGTGAATAACCTCCAAAGACGTGAAACTAAATCTACTGTTCGCATCCTGGGAAAAGACTCTGATGATCAACCACGGTACTCAGTTCCAATTGATGACAGACCACTTCTAGCAGCTACCGTCGGACATCCATCTGGTCAACGGGGAGGTCGACGCAGCATCCACAGCCCGTATGGTAATCAAATATACTAAAAGTCAAAATGGCACCTTGTCCTCTCACGACTGCTAGTTAACCCTCACTGACAGGAAGTCGCATACGTTACATTAGAAGAAGATCTTCAGCAGAAGGATTACCAGTTACATCACAAACGATAGCCCAAGCTAACTAACGAGTGACAACATTTGTAAAAGTGAGGGCATGCATTCGTCGGTGGTGGTCAGCGGAACAGCTCTCGGTCATCTCCATTAAAACAGATGTCGACAACCGTACGGTCATCATTCTACAGTCGCTGTCCTCCTGGGCAGGGATCAATGATGACGAGAACAGAAAACTTTACAGGTAGTGATCTGTACCTTTAAACCGCCCTGGAGCCATGGCCAATCATGGGAACAAGTAGAAATTAACTATACTGAAACATTTTTCAGGTCATTGTAGGTGTCAAATTACCGTCTGTATTCAATACTCACGCAATTACATTGGCAAAACCAACTATTAATGAGCTATTCGAAGTACTCTCAATCCTAAAGCTCCTTCAAAAAACCCATCGACGGCGGAAATCAGATTTAGGTATAAAATGGAGTTTTCAAAATTTAACATTCGATGTGTGTGGAACACAAAGTTTGTATCAACAGTTCGTTTGTATCAACGGAACATGAACCCGCAGTTTTAATACGAAAACCATTCAGCGAGCAATGAAGATTTGTACGATGGGAAGTAGAGTCAACTAGTACGGAAAGCAAACAACAGCATCAGGGATCGTACCAGTGCGGTGAATGTAAAAGTGAAAAGTGAAAAGGGGAAGGAAGTGAGCGAGTCATATGAGAGGCCGAGTGGATGTTAGATGGACCAAAGGGATTCTCCGTTGAGTTCGAAGAAACATCACGAAGACCGACGTGACGACTGTTGTAAACTATGTACATGATGTTAGAAAATGGTTCAAATGGCTCTGATCACTGTGGGACTTAACTTCTGAGGTCATCAGTCCCCTAGAACGTAGAACTACTGAAACCTAACTAACCTAAGAACACCACAGGATTCGAATCTGCGACCGTAGCGGCCGCGCGGTTCTAGACTGTAGCGCCTAGAAACGCTCGCCCACCCAGGCCGGCTACATGATGTTAGAAAAGTAGGCAAGTGTGTCATCAATACCTATGGCTGAAGACGAATGCGGAAGGAGGCCCTTACTCAATAGTGGTTGTGAGAAGGCTGATGATGATCATGGTGGCGGTGAGCCACATGATAAACCCTGGAAAGCTCAGTGATACTTAAAGGAGGTAGACTGCGTTTGTAATAACAGGTTCCCATTAAACAAAATATCAATCTCGTTAATAAAATTAAAGTAAAAAAATTTCAGTGAAATTGTCATTTCATAATTCACATGGAGGTTCTTATTTGCGATAATTGATATTGTTGTTGTTGTTGTTGTGGTCGTCAGTCCTGAGACTGGTTTGATGCAGCTCTCCATGCTACTCTATCCTGTGCAAGCTTCTTCATCTCCCAGTACCTACTGCAACCTACATCCTTCTGAATCTGCTTAGTGTATTCATCTCTTGGTCTCCCTCTACGATTTTTACCCTCCACGCTGCCCTCCAATACAAAATTGGTGATCCTTTGATGCCTCAGAACATGTCCTACCAACCGATCCCTTCTTCTGGTCGAGTTGTGCCACAAACTTCTCTTCTCCCCAGTCCTATTAAATACTTCCTCATTAGTTATGAGATCTACCCATCTAATCGTCAGCATTCTTCCGTAGAACCACATTTCGAAAGCTTCTATTCTCTTCTTGTCTAAACTATTTATCGTCCATGTTTCACTTCCATACATGGCTACACTCCATACAAATACTTTCAGAAATGACTTTCTGACACTTAAATCTATACTCGATGTTAACAAATTTCTCTTCTTACGTTTCATAATTGGCTCTTCCATTCGCTCTTCTCTCTGACTGTCGTTCTTTGAACTTTTTATGATTGCATTGATAAACACATCAACCATGTATTCTTAGAACTGCGTAGAAAACTTGTGCGTTGACGTATGTCATGTGTGCTGCTGTTCTTTATAAAGACAGTTATTGTATGCCACATTTAGATATTCATAACCATGGCCTCAATTTGGTACATAAACTTCAGCGAGTAGTGAAAGAAAGAAAAGAAAGTCGATATACCTTACGTTCGGCCGTAATGTGTATACTGAAGATGCCTTTACATCACGGTTGTACTTAACAGTTATGCATTAACAAGGAATACAAGAAAACTGGTTATGGATCATGGGTGCCACTTAGCGTAAGTAATGTACTACCCTTGGCGGTACGTCGATACAGGATGTTGCGCCATCGGTAGCAATACAGAATACTCAGCGATTAGCATTACTGTGGATCACGTCGTCGACCAGGTTTACGCTAACGCAACCCTAGCTTGACGAGACTTCCATGGAGGTCAGGTTTGTTCTGCGGTAGCTGCGTTGTTATTGGGTCTGCAGTCCTTTGGCCTAGGCCGTAGAGCATGCTCTGCCAGCACAGATGGATATCAGATTGGGTAAGAAACTGCATATATGTGCGACGTTCTCGTGTCGCGAGCACTAGTTTACCGGATCAGCCCAATTTGGTATGGTGCTTTTTTACTTGTCATCATTCTTCTTTTCATTTCAGACTAACACTTGCAACTAAAGTCCTCGATTATTTGTTGGATATATCGCAATGTCGGTCGTCCCCTATAGTTTGCACCGTCTATAGCTGCATTTAGTACCACAACATTTGGTGCCTTAACACGTGTTCTGCCATATCGTTCTTCATTTTTGTCAGTGTTTTCCACGTGTTTCTATCTTCGCTAATTCTGTGTATAACCTTCTCATACCACTTAATTTTCACCATACCACCCATCTCGAATTATTTGATTCTTCTCTTTTCTAGTTTTCCCACAGTCCATGATTTGCTTCCGTACAGAATAATGTTTCAGAAATTTCTTCCTCAAATAAAGACCTAGGCTTCTTACCAGCGTTCTCTTACGAGGAGAGGCCGGCCGCGGTGTTCTAGCGGTTCTGGCGCTGCAGTCCGGAACCGCGGGACTGCTGTGGTCGCAGGTTCGAATCCTGCCTCGGGCATGGGTGTGTGTGGTGTCCTTAGGTTAGTTAGGTTTAAGTAGTTCTAAGTTCTAGGGGACTTATGACCTAAGATGTTGAGTCCCATAGTGCTCAGAGCCATTTGAACCATTTTGTCTTACGAGGAGTTATCTCTTAGCCAGAGCTAGTCTGCTTCTTACATCCTCCTTGCTTCATCCATCATGCGCTGTTTCTAACATAGCAGAATTTTATTTCGTCCACCATGTTGTCCTCAACTTTTATGTTTATTTTTTTTTCTAATTACAGTCTTCTACTCCTCACTACTCCACTCTACTTTCTTTAATTTACTCTCAATCCATATTCTGTGCTCAGTAGACTGTTCATTCGATTTAACAGATCCTGTAATGCTTTTTCATTATGAGAATAACCATGTAATCAGAGAGTTTTACCACTGATATCCTTCAGTCTGAATTTTAATCCTCCTCTTGAACCTTTCATTTACTTCCATTATTGTTACTTTGATGTACAGATTGAACAATAGTGTCACTGTTTTTTTTATGTACAGATTGGACAGTAATGTTGAAACACTACACCCCTCTCTCATAGCATTATTAATACGAACACTTTGTTCATAGTCTTCCAGTTTTTTTGTTCCCTCTTGGTTATTGTTCGTATTGTATGTTATCCATATAGATATATCTATTTTTTGAGAATTTCGAACCTTTGCTGCGTCACCGAACTCTTTTTTTTAGATCAACAACTCCTATGAAAGTGTCCTGTTATTTGTGAAGTATCCATTATTAAGCTAAATTCCGCCTTTGGTAGTTTTATCTTTCTTAAAGTAAAATTGATCGTCGTCTGGCACATTCTCAGTTTTCTTCGACACTATGTGCATAATATTCTTCCGAAAGGTCGGTGGTATGTCTTTGATCTCATAGCTTCGATACACTTACTTGAATAATCGCTTGGTTGCTCCCTCCAATGGATTCCAAAATTCAGAAGGAATGCTATAACCCCTCTGCCTTGTTCGTCACAAGTCTCCAAAGCTCTATCAAAACTGAATCATAGATTGAAATAAAGCCAAAGTTTTCAAAAATAAAAGAGTTTCAAGAAAGAAAATCTAAAAAAAGATAGCCGTTCTCCTTAGGTTAGTGTAAGTTCAGTAGTCAGTATGTGTTACATTATTCTATCTGGTGTTCTGTAACAGGATCGTTAATCACCAAAAATCAGGTGAACAGATTTCTAAATGTCCTGCTTCATTCCCCTGATTATATTTTTCCCCAATATATAATCATCGATTTCTGTCTTTTCTATCTTTTCCGTTATGCAATTCCTACTTTCTTTTTTTCGGTTTTCGACACCACTACCGTATTTCTGTGTGCAGTACTGCATCAAAAGCAGCAGAAAACAAGAACTGATACATACATACGCGTCCAGCGGGTCTAACAGTAATGGTAGAATTACACAGAGGAGACCACTGGCTGATCACAATAAAAGCAAGAATGTCACGTATTTTGGAGTGTCGGCACTGGTATATTCTCAAATGCGCGGCGGGCTGCCTCGAGCGGCTTTCAGCTCCCGGACTATCTGCGTCTGATTTCTTAATCTGGCCGTAAGGCAGTCACAGGAAGTCTCATTTAGACGTGTCAGCCTATTTCCTTGCAACTCGAATACTGTGAGCAAACACATACATCACGCAGCACACTACACGTCTTGTCGCATAGACGGTTGCACCAGATATACTAAGCGGTCTGATAGCGGCGGGAAATTAATGTTAACAATTCCCCTGTTGTCGCCACAGTTTACACCTCACAGTATCAGTATGTGAGTGTCTGATATCCATAAACTATCAACAAGAGAGTAACGTGACGTCATTTTGAACAAACATACCGCCAATATTTGAACATTAATTTACAACTTGTTCTTTAAGATTATAAAATCTGACAAAAGGCTGAAACTTGGTAATTACTAGAAAACTGTAAAGAGGAGAAAAATCGTTAGTGTTCAGTGTCTGACCGAGATGTCACAAGCTCAGATTGGACAAGGACGGGGAAAGTAAACCGGCCGCGACTTTCTATCTGGGTACAACCGGTGTTCCCTTCACGTGTTTTAGATTAATGGAAATTTTAAATCAGGGTGGACAACGGACAGTTTGCAACCCCTTAATGCCGAAAATAAATGCAGAGCCTCAGCCACTACGATATCGCGGACGGTGGTTTTACAGTATTTCATCACAACATCTGAGTAGCTCGTCTAAATAATCGTCTTTTCCTTATAGCTGTCAGTAGAGTCGTAATATTTAGTTCAAATGTGTGTGTGTGAATCCCAAAGGGACCAAACTGCTGAGGTCATCGGTCCCTAGACTTACACCCTACTTAAACTAATGCTAAGAACAAAACACACACCAACACACACACACACACACAAGCCCGAGGGAGGACACGAACCTCCGGCGGGAGGGACCTCGCAATCCGTGACATGGCGCCTTAAACCGCGCGGCCACTCCGCACGGCGTAATATTTCGTAATTAACAAAAAAATATTATCAGACAGCGAGGTCATTTAAGACGGAGGATAAGCAGGGATTACGAAAGGAAACAGAAAGAAATAGGTCAAAGCCTTTACAGAGGATGCAGCCTGGCATTTGTATGGAACAATTTAGGGAAATCACGGTAAACTAAAATCTGGATCGACGGACCCGGATTTGAACCGTCGTCCTGCCGAATGCGAATCCATTGTGTTGCAGTAACGAAGGTAATCTGAAGAGAGACACAGTAGCTTATGAACATCTTCCTCTCATATAGGAACTTATGGATTATACAGGGTGGGTGGCCTGGATAATAATTCATGCACGGTAAGACAGGCATCACAACTTACGTCATCCGCGACCAGAGCAGATGATGCAAGTTGGTTGCATGTTTTAAGGTGCATGAAGTATTTACCGAAACAGTTTTATTTTGCTCGCCATGTACCGAAACTTCTCAGATTCAATATTTAACTACTTTAACTACTTTAAGACCCAGTACTGCTATAGGGAGGAAAAAATGGCACTATTTATCAGGTCTGTTATAATATTAATAAAATTGTCAATCACGAGGGTATTTAAGATAAATATAATTTTCTGACTCATTAGAGTCCTTTGACTAATGTAATAATAGTTTTCTCAAATTTTTGTGCAACAAATACTACAGTTTAACAATGCTTCTCTTCTGATTTGTCATTGTAGATTACTTTGGATGATATTTCTAAATTTTTAATCGAATAGCGAATACATCATTCCGTGTGAATTTCAAAAGCAAAAGGCGTAAAAGGAATAAGAAGAAGAGTAGAGAAAACTGTTTGGTGGTATTCAAAACGGAGATCATTTAGTGTCAAATGTCCTTCCCAGCATAACTATGATATTTCGCCTACCCTTATTTTAAATTGCGAGCACTATACTACAGCATGAGTGTATAGATAATGAAATACGATACCTGTGTAGGTTATTGATTAACGCAGCTACTACGGAATTCTTTTCAAAACGTTTATTGTTGTGCCAAAAAACAGGAAGTTATTTATCTCCATGTGAAATAGAGTCTCAGATTTAACTACAGAAAACTGTTATGGATTACATGGTCGTCTGGTGAATTGTTATGTTGTAGGGTGCTGTGAATGTCTCCGTGTATATTTGCAAAACTATCAATAGTGTTTCAGTAATGTTCATTTCCCAAATTTCCCTTAGACGGCAAGCAGTCGGAGAAATCGGACGTATTCTACGTAGAAATTTGTACGGATCCCAAAATTATGATCCAGTTTCAGAAATGTTCATGAGATTTACCGAAACACTTTTCTAGGGATAACCATATCCATATCTTTTCAGTTTGTCTTTTGGTGGATGATTGTGGAGATGAGGTCCCGTGCTAAAATAGGTCATATTTTTCGAATTGCACCATGGAGGTTAACTAGCTTCATATTACACAAGTGAAGGATCATCAACTTGTAAAACGTCTCACTTCAAGAACGACTGGGAAAGATCTGGGATTTCACTTATGGTCTTAGCTCATATCTGGTCTGGCGATAGGTAACGGTACTCTTTCACCTCCGTCCCCGCTGTTTGCCAAAGTCTGGACATGAAAATGCCTTCTGCCACAAAGAATTAAAGCAGCTGCCTCCACGGCGAGCGCCGTCACACAGGTTTGTGCTTCAGTACCCTCGCTACGAAGGCGGTTAAAGACACGAATCCCGTGAAATGACTCTTATTTGTAGACGTCCGGTTGGGTGGCTGCCTCAGTACGGCAGAGCAATTCAGGAAGCTATTCGTCTCTACCTCTGGCTCATGAAGTCACGATGATTATGCAAGACAGTAGCTCTGCTAGCGCTTGGAAGACGTGGCAGCCTAAACTACCTACTAAAAGCGGAAACGTATTGGCGATGCTTCCGTGGTTGCGTCTGGTCCCGTAGCTGCTTCACGACGACCGCTGTTATAAACTCTCAGTTTTGTTGGCGTGAACACAGTTGTCGCCAGGGTTGTATGCCACGGCAGCTACTCTGTAGAACCGTCCGCCGGGTTTGAAGGACAACGCCACCGATGTGGTACACGTGCCGCTCTTGGGCCACTGACTCTGAAGGACACGATGCTGGTGTGGTGTGATGCAAGCCACCCGGCATCCTCTATTTTTGGATATGGCTTACTGTTGTGCGGTCGAGCAACCATTAATCATTTCGTGCGACGTGCCTCTCCGTATCAATTGTCCGGACACAAAGAGGACTAATGCGAAGTCATCATTTTGTTCCGATGCGAACGGCTTGATGTGGCTCTGAGTAACGGATCGTAGACCAAATGCCTCTGGCAGCAGATACAACAGCATGAAAGATGAGCTACTCTCGTATTTATGTCACTTCATGAGATAAGACACGACATAAGTACAGTTAGTTTGCATGAAAACCTGAACAAAACACTATCTGCAGTGTTAATATATTAAGTGCTCTACTTCAATTGCACATACACAGCTCCTACGTCTTTTGCGTCAATGGCAGTGACATTACCATGCTGTAAGTCATAATACTGTGTTTCCGCACGAGAGTGATACGGATGCCTGCTTCAAGCATGATGGTAACGTCACTGAATGGTGTCTCTTGGTGTTAGAGTGGTCATGAATATTTGAATAACAGAAATACTTACAAAGAAATGCTGAACGATCGAATTTATTCTTCTCAGGAACACAGGTAGACCAACAGCCATTTGGTTTACACTTCCACTTTAAAATCTAACGATTCATCACTATCATCACCTTCTTCCTCATTAGTATTAATATCATCAATCATGTGTCATCCTGTGATGTATAAAAGCCTCTTCTACGTTATCCATTTAGTGATACACATCCATACTGGCTTTGCAAGTATTTTAAGGTCGTGTATCAATCTTTTTCCTCTAATACAGAAAAAAAATCCTTACAAAAGTATACATGAGAAAAATGAGGAACGGGTAAATGTGTGACAGGGAAACCGTCTGTCTCAGCTGATCGCAAAACTACAGCGGAGGTCAAATCAGACAGATTTACTGCAGAACATGGGTTTGGAGAAAAACAGTGAAAAACTAAAGGTGCTACCACTATTGGCACGATTTATGTGGAAAATTGTTTTGAAAAATTACAAATATTTTCCGAGAAAGAAAGAAAAGGTATTAACTGGAAATCAGATAGGTTCATCTGTCTAGTTGGAAAGATTTTTCTCTATTAGCGCACCGTTGTACATCATTTTGTGACATTTCATCCGCAATTGTACTGAATGCTTTAAAAAAAAAATGGTTCAAATGGCTCTGAGCACTATGGGACTCAACTGCTGAGGTCATTTGTCCCCTAGAACTTAGAACTAGTTAAACCTAACTAATCTAAGGACATCACACACATCCATGCCCGAAGCAGGATTCGAACCTGCGACCGTAGCGGTCTCGCGGTTCCAGACTGCAGCGCCAGAACCGCGCGGCCACTTCGGCCGGCAAATACTTTTTCAGAAAATTATTTTGAACAATTAGTTCATGAGCCCACACGAAGTGTAAATGGTTGCGAAAGAATACTTGACATCTTAGCAACAAGTAATTCTGGAAAATAGTGAGTATCGTGATGAATACGGGATTAGCGACCACAAGGTAGTAGCTGCTAGGTTGAATACCGTAACTCCTACAACAATAAAAAAACGCAAAGTATATCTACTTAAAAAACCTGATAAAAATGCTCTTAACACAGTTTTAAGAGACAGTCAGCACTCCTTCCGATCTGATCACGCAAGCATAGAAAAGTTATGAAATGATTTCAAACACATAGTATCGTCAGCAATTGAGAGATATACACTCCTGGAAATGGAAAAAAGAACACATTGACACCGGTGTGTCAGACCCACCATACTTGCTCCGGACACTGCGAGAGGGCTGTACAAGCAATGATCACACGCACGGCACAGCGGACACACCAGGAACCGCGGTGTTGGCCGTCGAATGGCGCTAGCTGCGCAGCATTTGTGCACCGCCGCCGTCAGTGTCAGACAGTTTGCCGTGGCATATGGAGCTCCATCGCAGTCTTTAACACTGGTAGCATACCGCGACAGCGTGGACGTGAACCGTATGTGCAGTTGACGGACTTTGAGCGAGGGCGTATAGTGGGCATGCGGGAGGCCGGGTGGACGTACCGCCGAATTGCTCAACACGTGGGGCGTGAGGTCTCCACAGTACATCGATGTTGTCGCCAGTGGTCGGCGGAAGGTGCACGTGCCCGTCGGCCTGGGACCGGACCGCAGCGACGCACGGATGCACGCCAAGACCGTAGGATCCTACGCAGTGCCGTAGGGGACCGCACCGCCACTTCCCAGCAAATTAGGGACACTGTTGCTCCTGGGGTATCGGCGAGGACCATTCGCAACCGTCTCCATTAAGCTGGGCTACGGTCCCGCACACCGTTAGGCCGTCTTCCGCTCACGCCCCAACATCGTGCAGCCCGCCTCCAGTGGTGTCGCGACAGGCGTGAATGGAGGGACGAATGGAGACGTGTCGTCTTCAGCGATGAGAGTCGCTTCTGCCTTGGTGCCAATGATGGCCGTATGCGTGTTTGGCGCCGTGCAGGTGAGCGCCACAATCAGGACTGCATACGACCGAGGCACACAGGGCCAACACCCGGCATCATGGTGTGGGGAGCGATCTCCTACACTGGCCGTACACCACTGGTGATCGTCGAGGGGACACTGAATAGTGCACGGTACATCCAAACCGTCATCGAACCCATCGTTCTACCATTCCTATACCGGCAAGGGAACTTGCTGTTCCAACAGGACAACGCACGTCCGCATGTATCCCGTGCCACCCAACGTGCTCTAGAAGGTGTAAGTCAACTACCCTGGCCAGCAATATCTCCGGATCTGTCCCCCATTGAGCATGTTTGGGACTGGATATACACTGTGCTAGTGCCGACATTGTGCATGCTCTGTTGCCTGTGTCTATATGCCTGTGGTTCTGTCAGTGTGATCATGTGATGTATCTGACCCCAGGAATGTGTCAATAAAGTTTCCCCTTCCTGGGACAATGAATTCACGGTGTTCTTATTTCAATTTCCAGGAGTGTATATACCACATAAATTAATAAGTGCTGCTACTGATCCCACATGGTACACAAAACGGGTCAGATAGCTGTTGCAGAAGCAGCGAAAAAGCATGCCAAATTTAAAAGAACGTAAAATCCCCAAGACTGGCAAAGTTTTGCAGAAGTTCGAAATATAGCGCGTACTTTAATGCGAGATGCTTTCAATAATTTCCACAACAAAATTCTGTCTCGAAATCTGGCAGAAAACCCAAAGAGATTCTGGTCATACATAAAGAACACCAGTGGCAAGACCCAATCAATACCTTCACTGCGCGATAATAACGATGAACTCACTGATGACAGTGCCGCTGAAGCAGAGTTATTAAGCACGGTGTTCCGAAACTCCTTCACCAAAGAAGACGAAGTAAATATTCCTGAATTTCTATCAAGAACAACTGCCAAGATGAGAAACATAGAAACAGATATCCTTGGTGTCGCAAATCAGCTTAAATCACTTAATAAAAGCAAGGCTTCCGGTCCAGATTGTATAACAATCAGGTTCCTCTGAGAGTATGCTGATACAATAGCTCCATATTTAGCATTTATATACAACCACTCGCTCACAGAAAGATCCGTACCTAAAGAATGGAAAATTGCTAGTCACACTAATACCCAAAAAGGGAGGTTGGAGTAATCCGTTAATTACAGGCCCATATCACTAACGTCGATTTGCAGTAGGGTTTTGGAACATATACTTTATTCGAACATTATGAAGTACCTCGACGAAAACGATTTATTGGTACGGGATGAAAATACAGTTAGTAGTCAAGCTGTACTTATAGGTGGACATATGAGAAAGTACACGGGTAGCTCATGTAAAAAGCTCATGTAACTTTCAGTTTTTGTGAGATGATTGAACCCATTTTTGCACATGTTTTCATTATTTTATGGCTATAATCCGGATTACTTTCAACTTTTTGTTAAATAATTTAAACACGACGTTGCTGAATACTTTCAGAACACATACTACAACAAGATCACTTTTTTTAAAGGTTCCTTTACCTATGACATTCAGAATGCAGTAGGTTACTCATAGTAATTAGATAAAAAAATTGTATGCAAACTTTAAATATCATTCTCATAAATCTCGCAATAATTTTTAAATTTATGTGTATATGACGTAGAAGTTTTTATTTCACAAAAAATTGAATAAATCTGACAGTACTGCAGTTTGAAACGGGAAGTATGTACAAAGTCTGTAGCAAATTTCAGTTTTCATTTCAAATGGTTCAGCAGAAAATGTTCGTTATACACTAAAACATAGAAGTTACGGGAAATGCAAAACAAAAATTAACTAGCGTTAGTGTTGGCCATAACCATACATTTGATCATTTTGGTCTTCATGTAGCTCTTTTCTTTTCTGGTGTGCCCTTTCGGCAAGATACTTGAATGACATTTCACAGCAAGCAGTACATACAACTTCAGCCTTCTTCATACGTTTTCAGTGAAGCAAACTGCATCAAATCCCAAAGCCATGAGAGTGCTGATTCTTCCAGTGTTACCGTCACTAAGTGCCGGAGAAGCATCAAATGAAGAAATTTTAACAATAGTTTGTTGTCTTTTGGCGTCTCTTATAAATGAGTTTACTAAAACTTTCCTTCGGATTTTGTATTCCACCACGTGTGCATTTGTTTAACAAATCGTAATTAACTGAATGTTAAATGGGCTCAGGGCCTGCTACACTCTGCAGATGTCTCCTTTGGCGGAAGAAAATAATAAAATATCGCAAAAAAGACAGAGTTGTGTGGAAAAGCGGGTGCAGCACTACGAATTGGTTCAAACAAAATCGCTTTTGCATCATTTACAGCACGAATTAAACTCAGAAAACTGGAGACAATATTTCGAAGATGCTACAGTACTATCTGGCGGCAAATAATTTTCAACATTTTTGACCAATTTTATGAACATCACCCCATAAAACAAATTTGTAAGTCTGTTTGCAGCCACTTCTTGTGGTTTGAAGAGTAGACAGCTACGGAGTGAAGTAAGCGTGCAAACTGTACTCTCACCTGGTTACTCGTTCCGTTTCACAAGTGAACGCTTGCGACTAGGTAGTAGTAAAACAGCAGTGCCGCCATACTAAGGCTCTGCGGACAGTTTGTGCATGAAATGTGCAGGAAGGAGTGCGTGGCTGGTAGATATTTTTGTCACGTGTTACGTCGACGAGGTGGGCCAACAAGGTGGTGCTGGGCTAGAGAGCGCGCTGGTGATTTGTGTCTCGCCCACTAAGCACCGAGCACGCAACGGAGCTTCGCTTCTAAGCAGACACGTTCCTCGACCACGCTTTCAGGTCCCCGGCTGTCGCAACGGCGCCTATTTCGAGTCTGCCGACTCCATTATATGTATTCTTTATGCTCAGCTGCTGTTGCACAAGCATTTTCGTCTCGTCAGCATGGGAATTGCTGGAATAGTATGGTCGTGCGGTCTTCACAGCACAAGAGAAATGCTTCGGTCAAAAGCATTACCTGAGATTTGCGTCTGCTAGAACAACCGGTCTTTTCTTTATTAAATGTGTGGGAGTAAAGGCAGAAACAGATGTGGGAACGGCTCATATTTGGTGACACAGATACTGGCCTTTCTTTCCCTTCAAAATTCAGATGATGTGTATATTAGGTTGGTGCATAAACTCGTAGCAGCCGGCCGATGTGGCCGAGCGGTTCTAGGCGCTTCAGTCTGGAAACGCGAGACAGCTACGGTCGCAGGTTCGAATCCTGCCTCGGGCATGGATGTGTGGTGTCCTTAGGTTAGTTAGGTTTAAGTAGTTCTAAGTTCTAGGGGACTGACGACCTCAGATGTTAAGTCCCATAGTGCTCAGAGCCATAAGCTCGTAACGTTTATGTTTCACATGTTCATATTCCGGTTGCTGAGGGTTTATTTAAGGATTTTAATTTTTTTTATTTGTTCTACTTGAGTAGCATATTGTCATTTTGTCATTTCGAGAACGTGAGTGGAGTTATGGACGCTAGGAACTGGAGAGCCAAGTGAAGAAGTTGGAACATTTACAACATATTGTTATGTTTGAATTCTACAGAGAGATAGCAGTAGGGGACGCAGCCAGAAGTATCTGCGCTATGTGTGGGGTAATGCCAATGGACAGAGAACAGCAAGAAAATGGTTTCCTCCTTTTAAGGAGGATCGTTTTGGCATTAGTGACTCTCCGCGTTCAGAAAGACCGTCAGGGTTTGATGAAGAGCGTTTAAACACATTAATCCACAACGATCCACGTCAGTGTACTCTAGAACTGACAAAGGTGATGAACTATAATCATTCCAACATCGTGTGAATTTTTGTATGTAATGAGAAAGACTAAAAAATCGGGTGCATGGGTCCGCATGCTCTAGGCCAGAATCACAAAGATCAGCGGGTAGCCATATCTGTATCTCTGCTTGCTCATGGTTATTTGACTCGGAAACAACACCGATCACTCCTGTCCTGCATCCTTACTTGTGACGAGAAATGGTGTCCTTATGATGACATAAGGAAAAGAAAGGAAAAGTTGATGTTATGCATCCGGTGGAACTGCGACGGTGTAACGTGCTACTAATTGCTTCCCCGAGGTGTACCCGTGACTGCTGACATTTGTAGTCGCCAACTGAGACGTTTTGCAGACGCAGTCCAAGAACTACAACTAGGAAGACTGCGTAAAGTGATACTAGTCCACGATAACGTCCGCCCGCATCCTGTCTGCAGCTTGTGGTCTAGTGGCTAGCGTTGCTGCCTCTGAATCACGGGGTCCCGGGCTCGATTCCCGGCCGGGTTGAGGATTTTATCTGCACGGGGACTTGGTGTTTGTATTGCTCTCATCATATCATCATCATCATTCTTGACAGTGGCTAGATTGAAATGTGTAAAACAGGTGGACTGTGTGAAATTTGGGACTTTGTACGGGTGCTGATGACCGCGCAGTTTAGCGCCTCACAAACCAAACATCATCATCATCCGACCGCATTCTGTTGGAAAAAAAAGAAAAGAAAAAAAAGGCCACTATGGAAGAGTTGGGCTGGGAAGTAATTCCACACCCACCTTAATCACCTGATCTTGCGCCTTACATATTCACCTTTTCCGCTTTCCATCGAACAACCTTCAAGGAACTTCCTTTCCGGATGAAAATGCGCTCTGAACATGGCTCGATGAGTTCTTCGCCTCAAAACCACGTGATTTCTACAACCACGGAATTGGAAATTTACCTCAGCATTATCAGACAGTTGTAAATAGTGAAGGAGAATATATTATTATGATGAAAGTCTCTGTTATGCGTATGTGTTGTATTTAGAAATCTTATGAGGAAACGCTACGAACTTATGCACCAGCCTAATATTTATAGTTTGCAATCGAGCAAGTGAAATACACTTTCTAGCAGTATCGATTGCAGGGGACAGAGGTGATTCTCAACCGATTCGAATGCGTGCAGAGAAATGACGAGCGTTTGTCTGGTACATTGGTCGGCCTGTGTAATTCACAAAACACGATTCTGTATTCTGGTGATATTATCCCTGTAAGTTCAAATGCCACCCCTCTCCCCTCCACCCACCCATCTCCCACATAAAAAGACGATCCCGTAACTCATTGCTGAATGGAAACATACAGCATAAACTATTTCCTTCATTTTTAAATCACCTATAGCAGTAATCATGTGTACCACAACCGTACCTGAACCAAGGCGCTTCATTAATTCTACATCTACATCTACATCTACATCTACATTTATACTCCGCAAGCCACCCAACGGTGTGTGGCGGAGGGCACTTTACGTGCCACTGTCATTATCTCCCTTTCCTGTTCCAGTCGCGTATGGTTCGCGGGAAGAACGACTGTCTGAAAGCCTCTGTGCGCGCTCTAATCTCTCTAATTTTACATTCGTGATCTCCTCGGGTGGTATAAGTAGGGGGAAGCAATATATTCGATACCTCATCCAGAAACGCACCCTCTCGAAACCTGGCGAGCAAGCTACACCGCGATGCAGAGCGCCTCTCTTGCAGAGTCTGCCACTTGAGTTTGTTAAACATCTCCGTAACGCTATCACGGTTACCAAATAACCCTGTGACGAAACGCGCCGCTCTTCTTTGGATCTTCTCTATCTCCTCCGTCAACCCGATCTGGTACGGATCCCACACTGATGAGCAATACTCAAGTATAGGTCGAACGAGTGTTTTGTAAGCCACCTCCTTTGTTGATGGACTACATTTTCTAAGGACTCTCCCAATGAATCTCAACCTGGTACCCGCCTTACCAACAATTAATTTTATATGATCATTCCACTTCAAATCGTTCCGCACGCATACTCCCAGATATTTTACAGAAGTAACTGCTACCAGTGTTTGTTCCGCTATCATATAATCATACAATAAAGGATCCTTCTTTCTATGTATTCGCAATACATTACATTTGTCTATGTTAAGGGTCAGTTGCCACTCCCTGCACCAAGTGCCTATCCGCTGCAGATCTTCCTGCATTTCGCTACAATTTTCTAATGCTGCAACTTCTCTGTATACTACAGCATCATCCGCGAAAAGCCGCATGGAACTTCCGACACTATCTACTAGGTCATTTATATATATTGTGAAAAGCAATGGTCCCATAACACTCCCCTGTGGCACGCCAGAGGTTACTTTAACGTCTGTAGATGTCTCTCCATTGAGAACAACATGCTGTGTTCTGTTTGCTAAAAACTCTTCAATCCAGCCACACAGCTGGTCTGATATTCCGTAGGCTCTTACTTTGTTTATCAGACGACAGTGCGGAACTGTATCGAACGCCTTCCGGAAGTCAAGGAAAATGGCATCTACCTGGGAGCCTGTATCTAATATTTTCTGGGTTTCATGAACAAATAATGCGAGTTGGGTTTCACACGATCGCTGTTTCCGGAATCCATGTTGATTCCTACATAGTAGATTCTGAGTTTCCAAAAACGACATGATACTCGAGCAAAAGACATGTTCTAAAATTCTACAACAGATCGACGTCAGAGAGATAGGTCTATAGTTTTGCGCATCTGCTCGACGACCCTTCTTGAAGACTGGGACTACCTGTGCTCTTTTCCAATCATTTGGAACCTTCTGTTCCTCTAGAGACTTGCGGTACACGGCTGTTAGAAGGGGGGCAAGTTCTTTCGCGTACTCTGTGTAGAATCGAATTGGTATCCCGTCAGGTCCAGTGGACTTTCCTCTGTTGAGTGATTCCAGTTGCTTTTCTATTCCTTGGACACTTATTTCAATGTCAGCCATTTTTTCGTTGGTGCGAGGATTTAGAGAAGGAACTGCAGTGCGGTCTTCCTCTGTGAAACAGCTTTGGAAAAAGGTGTTTAGTATTTCAGCTTTACGCTTGTCATCCTCTGTTTCAATGCCATCATCATCCCAGAGTGTCTGGACATGATGTATCGAGCCACTTACTGATTTAACGTAAGACCAGAACTTCCTAGGATTTTCTGTCAAGTCGGTACCTAGTATTTTACTTTCGAATTCACTGAACGCTTCACGCATAGCCCTCCTTACGCTAACTTTGACATCGTTTAGCTTCTGTTTGTCTGAGAGGTTTTGGCTGCGTTTAAACTTGGAGTGAAGCTCTCTTTGCTTTCGCAGTAGTTTCCTAACTTTGTTGTTGTACCACGGTGGGTTTTTCCCGTCCCTCACAGTTTTGCTCGGCACGTACCTGTCTAAAACGCATTTAACGGTTGCCTTGAACTTTTTCCATAAACACTCAACATTGTCAGTGTCGGAACAGAAATTTTCGTTTTGATCTGTTAGGTAGTCTGAAATCTGCCTTCTATTACTCTTGCTAAACAGATAAACCTTCCTCCCTTTTTTTATATTCCTATTAACTTCCATATTCAGGGATGCTGCAACGGCCTTATGATCACTGATTCCCTGTTCTGCACTTACAGAGTCGAAAAGTTCGGGTCTGTTTGTTATCAGTAGGTCCAAGATGTTATCTCCACGAGTCGGTTCTCTGTTTAATTGCTCGAGGTAATTTTCGGATAGTGCACTCAGTATAATGTCACTCGATGCTCTGTCCCTACCACCCGTCCTAAACATCTGAGTGTCCCAGTCTATATCTGGTAAATTGAAATCTCCACCTAAGACCATAACATGCTGAGAAAATTTATGTGAAATGTATTCCAAATTTTCTCTCAGTTGTTCTGCCACTAATGCTGCTGAGTCGGGGGGTCGGTAAAAGGAGCCAATTATTAACCTTGCTCGGTTGTTGAGTGTAACCTCCACCCATAATAATTCACAGGAACTATCCACTTCTACTTCACTACAGGATAAACTACTACTAACAGCGACGAACACTCCGCCACCGGTTGCATGCAATCTATCCTTTCTAAACACCGTCTGTGCCTTTGTAAAAATTTCGGCAGAATTTATCTCTGGCTTCAGCCAGCTTTCTGTACCTATAACGATTTCAGCTTCGGTGCTTTCTATCAGCGCTTGAAGTTCCGGTACTTTACCAACGCAGCTTCGACAGTTTACAATTACAATACCGATTGCTGCTTGGTCCCCGCATGTCCTGACTTTGCCCCGCACCCGTTGAGGCTGTTGCCCTTTCTGCACTTGCCCGAGGCCATCTAACCTAAAAAACCGCCCAGCCCACGCCACACAACCCCTGCTACCCGTGTAGCCGCTTGTTGCGTGTAGTGGACTCCTGACCTATCCAGCGGAACCCGAAACCCCACCACCCTATGGCGCAAGTCGAGGAATCTGCAGCCCACATGGTCGCAGAACCGTCTCAACCTCTGATTCAGACCCTCCACTCGGCTCTGTACCAAAGGTCCGCAGTCAGTCCTGTCGACGATGCTGCAGATGGTGAGCTCTGCTTTCATCCCGCTAGCGAGACTGGCAGTCTTCACCAAATCAGATAGCCGCCGGAAGCCAGAGAGGATTTCCTCCGATCCATAGCGACACACATCATTGGTGCCGACATGAGCGACCACCTGCAGATGGGTGCACCCTGTACCCTTCATGGCATCCGGAAGGACCCTTTCCACATCTGGAATGACTCCCCCCGGTATGCACACGGAGTGCACTTTGGTTTTCTTCCCCTCCCTTGCTGCCACATCCCTAAGGGGCCCCATTACGCGCCTGACGTTGGAGCTCCCAACTACCAGTAAGCCCACCCTCTGTGACTGCCCGGATCTTGCAGACTGAGGGGCAACCTCTGGAACAGGACAAGCAGCCATGTCAGGCTGAAGATCAGTATCAGCCTGAGACAGAGCCTGAAACCGGTTCGTCAGACAAACTGGAGAGGCCTTCCGTTCAGCCCTCCGGAATGTCTTTCGCCCCCTGCCACACCTTGAGACGACCTCCCACTCTACCACAGGTGAGGGATCAGCCTCAATGCGGGCAGTATCCCGGGCAACCACAGTCGTAGTCCGATCGGGGGATGCGTGGGACGAGCTGGCCGTCCCCGACAAACCCCCATCCGGACCCCCACAGTGATGCCCATTGGCAACAGCCTCAAGCTGTGTGACCGAAGCCAACACTGCCTGAAGCTGGGAGCGAAGGGATGCCAACTGAGCCTGCATCCGAACACAGCAGTTGCAGTCCCTATCCATGCTAAAAACTGTGCAAAGAACGTCTGAACTAATCTACAGAGAGCGCAAACAAAACGACACAAAATTGAAGCGGTTATTAAAATACAAGATTGCCTAGTAAATGCAGTAATGCTGCCACTTGTGCACTGCTGACACACTGCTCGGCGGCGGAAGGAGACTACGCGATTTAACACTATTCGAGTACTAAAACGTGATGCTACAACTCTCAAATACTATAATACGCCCGAAATTTATGAATTAAACAATGCAAGTACCAAAAACACGCAAAGAAATTAAGAATTAAACTATGTAACAAATGAGTGAGCTAGGAGTATACGACTTGCTGCTGCAGCTGCTTATCCAACGGCGGCAGGGAGCACACTGACTGAGACCAACCGACACTGGCCGTTCAAAACAAAAACAGTTGACAGACGACTACGCGAATTTACACTATTCAGGTACTAAAAACGCGATGCTACAACTCTCAAATACTATAATACGCCCGAAATTTATGAATTAAACAATGCAAGTACCAAAAACACGCAAAGAAATTAAGAATTAAACTATGTAACAAATGAGTGAGCTAGGAGTATACGACTTGCTGCTGCAGCTGCTTATCCAACGGCGGCAGGGAGCACACTGACTGTGACCAACCGACACTGGCCGTTCAAAACAAAAACAGTTGACAGACGACTACGCGAATTTACACTATTCAGGTACTAAAACGCGATGCTACAACTCTCAAATACTATAATACGCCCGAAATTTATGAATTAAACAATGCAAGTACCAAAAACACGCAAAGAAATTAAGAATTAAACTATGTAACAAATGAGTGAGCTAGGAGTATACGACTTGCTGCTGCAGCTGCTTATCCAACGGCGGCAGGGAGCACACTGGAAATGGATTTTCCAATTAAGGTTGTGATTTATCTGCTGTTCATGAAACTTAACACATTCTAGTTTTTTTCATTTCACTGAATAGGCTATTTTTATAGTTTGTGTCTAACAAATAGTCAAACACGGTAAGACTCATTGTGAATTGTCGATGCAATAAGTCTTAGAAAAGTTTATAGCAATTAAACGCTACAGTAGCCATCATTTGCGGTGTAACCCAGTTTAAATAATTACTACAGTTTACATAACTACTACTAGTACTACAGCAGTGTCATACTTGAGAACTGCTCCACTTCGGCCCTCTGGTAAACAGTAACATGCAAAATTATTGACTGCTTCAATTTTGTTCTACGTTTCGAGCATAGCAAGAGATTCTTCTACTGTCGTATGCTCGGCGGTCGAACCACCAGTTGGACGACTGTTAAAATGAAGAATATGTTTGAATGTACTGTTGATCCTGTGTGAAGGACTTCTATTTCCCACAAGCACAGAGTCGTTAAAAAGTATATTTTGTTATCACTAAACATATTTCTGAACTTACATACGTATTCCGCAAGCTACTGTGTTTCTAGTGGAGGACAAATAGTACCTTTAATAGTCATTCTCTTTTCTGTTTCCACTCGGAAATGGAATGAGAGAGTATGCTTTTGAGCAAGGCGCAATCTCCCTTATTTTTTCCTTATGCGAGGTGAACATTGGACACAGAAGAATCAAAATGTTCAAATGTGTGTGAATACCTAAGGGACCAAACTGCTGAGGCCATCGGTCCCTAGACTTACACATAACATAGACTAACTTATGCTAAGAACAACACACACACCCACGACCGAGGGAGGACTCGAACCTCCGGCGGGAGGGGCCGCGCAATCCGTCACATCGGGCCTCTAACGGCGCGGCCACTCCGTGCGGCCACAGCAGAATAGTTCTGCAGTCTGTCGCAACTGCTGGTTTACATAGCTTCCTCAGTAACATTTCGGGAGAAATCGGCTTTTCTCTTCAAGAATTCCCGTCTAAGTTCACGGAGTATTCCACTAACACCCTCGTGGTGGTCGGACCGAGAAGTAAGACCCATGTTTTTCCTTCGAGGGGGATCATAGTCATGTAGAACCTTTTGAAAGAAATTTCAGCCATATGACTGTAGATTTTTATTCATTTATTTCAGTCAATCATCATTTCGGCTTTACAGCTATTCTCAAATGCAATTTGAAACTCAAAAAATGTCCGACGTGCCTAAATGACATGTCACCGTTGCAATAACATTTATCTGGCCTTGGAAGCCAGTCGTCATATTAAAGGACATGAGTACATATCAAAGGCAATTAATGTCGTTGAAATTATGCAAAGCAAATAAACGTTAATGACTTATATTGCGTTTTGACAGCGAATAAATTACTTGAAAAAAGAGACAGCATTGGTCGTATATTTTTTACTATTGCGATAGTAAAAAATATACGACCAATGCTGTCTCTTTTTTCAAGTATACCTGTTATATGGTCGTAGTGCACAGGACAACATGGAGTCGCCAATCAATGAATAAATTACTGTTATCTGCATTGTTTACATCCTTACATCGACTCGAGTCGATGTATTGTGATGTCTATAATCTAAAGTGCCACCTAAGTTTTTCGACAGCTTCATGTGCTGTGTAATCGTATTATGTAAAATTATAATAATTTTCTATTTATTCGTAATGCAAATACGTCTAACGTTGCTACTTAGTGTTGTTGTTGTTGTGGTCTTCAGTCCTGAGACTGGTTTGATGCAGCTCTCCATGCTACTCTATCCTGTGCAAGCTTCTTCATCTCCCAGTATCTACTGCAACCTACATCCTTCTGAATCTGCTTAGTGTATTCATCTCTTGGTCTCCCTCTACGATTTTTACCCTCCACACTGCCTTCCAATGCTAAATTGGGGATCCATTGATGCCTCAGTATATGCCCTACCAACCGATCCCTTCTTCTAGTCAAGTTGTGCCACAAACTTCTCTTCTCCCCAATCCTATTCAATACCTCCTCATTAGTTACGTGATCTACCCACCTTATCTTCAGCATTCTTCTGTAGCACCACATTTCGAAAGCTTCTATTCTCTTCTTGTCCAAACTAGTTATCGTCCATGTTTCACTTCCATACAGGGCTACACTCCACACAAATACTTTCAGAAACGACTTCCTGACACTTAAATCTATACTCGATGTTAACAAATTCCTCTTCTTGAGAAACGCTTTCCTTGCCATTGCCAGTCTACATTTTATATCCTCTCTACTTCGACCATCATCGGTTATTTTACTCCCTAAATAGCAAAACTCCTTTACTACTTTAAGTGTCTCATTTCCTAATCTAATTCCCTCAGCATCACCCGACTTAATTTGACTACATTCCATTATCCTCGTTTTGCTTTTGTTGATGTTCATCTTATATCCTCCTTTCAAGACACTGTCCATTCCGTTCAACTGCTCTTCCAAGTCCTTTGCTGTCTCTGACAGAATTACAATGTCATCGGCGAACCTCAAAGTTTTTACTTCTTCTCCATGAATTTTAATACCTACTCCGAAATTTTCTTTTGTTTCCTTTACTGCTTGCTCAATATACAGATTGAATAACATTGGGGAGAGGCTACAACCCTGTCTTACTCCTTTCCCAACCACTGCTTCCCTTTCATGCCCCTCGACTCTTACAACTGCCATCTGGTTTCTGTACAAACTGTAAATAGCCTTTCGCTCCCTGTATTTTACCCCTGCCACCTTTAGAATTTGAAAGAGAGTATTCCAGTCAACATTGTCAAAAGCTTTCTCTAAGTCTACAAATGCTAGAAACGTAGGTTTGCCTTTTCTTAATCTTTCTTCTAAGATAAGTCGTAAGGTCAGTATTGCCTCACGTGTTCCAACATTTCTACGGAATCCAAACTGATCTTCCCCGAGGTCGGCTTCTACCAGTTTTTCCATTCGTCTGTAAAGAATTCGCGTTAGTATTTTGCAGCTGTGACTTATTAAACTGATAGTTCGGTAATTTTCACATCTGTCAACACCTGCTTTCTTTGGGATTGGAATTATTATATTCTTCTTGAAGTCTGAGGGTATTTCGCCTGTCTCATACATCGTGCTCACCAGATGGTAGAGTTTTGTCATGACTGGCTCTCCCGAGGCCATCAGTAGTTCAAATGGAATGTTGTCTACTCCCGGGGCCTTGTTTCGACTCAGGTCTTTCAGTGCTCTGTCAAACTCTTCACGCAGTATCTTATCTCCCATTTCGTCTTCATCTACATCCTCTTCCATTTCCATAATATTGTCCTCAAGTACATCGCCCTTGTATAAACCCTCTATATACTCCTTCCACCTTTCTGCCTTCCCTTCTTTGCTTAGAACTGGGTTGCCATCTGAGCTCTTGATATTCATACAAGTGGTTCTCTTCTCTCCAAAGGTCTCTTTAATTTTCCTGTAGGCATTATCTATCTTACCCCTAGTGAGACAAGCCTCTACATCCTTACATTTGTCCTCTAGCCATCCCTGCTTAGCCATTTTGCACTTCCTGTCGATATCATTTTTGAGACGTTTGTATTCCTTTTTGCCTGCTTCATTTACTGCATTTTTGTATTTTCTCCTTTCATCAATTAAATTCAATATTTCTTCTGTTACCCAAGGATTTCTACTTAGTGTATAATTATTAATATCAAACATTGTAATGATACTGGGTAATTGCCAGTGATACTGGAGAGAAGTGGCAACAAAACGACTATTCACTTTGGTTTGTAGAATGCATAAGTCTGCCGACATACCATCTGACTTTCGGAAAAATATCATCCACCCAATTCCGACGACTGCAAGAGCTGACAAGGGCGAGAATTATCGCACAATCAGCTTACAAGCTCATGCATCCACGTTGCTGAAAAGAATAATATACAGAAGAATTGAAAGAAAATTGAGGATGTGTTAGATGACGATTAGTTTGGCAAGAGGAAAGGTAAAGACACCAGAGAGGAAATTCTGACGTTGAGGTTGATAATGGAAGACTAAAGAAAAATCAAGGCACGTTCATAGGATTTGTCGACATGGAAATAGCGTTCGACAGTGTAAAATGGTGCAAGATGTAAGAAATTCTGAGTAAAATAGGAGTGAGCTATAGGGAGAGGCGGGTAATATACAATATGTACAAGAGCCAAGAGGAAATGAGTGGACGACCAAGAACGAGGTGCTCGTATTAAAAAGGGTGTAAAATAAGGCTGTAGCCTTTCGCCCCTACTTTCAATCCATACATCGAAGAAAGAATGTTGGAAATAAAAGAACGGTTCAGGAGTGGAACTACAATCAGAGGTGAAAGGATATCAATGATACGATTCGCTGATGACATTGTTATTCTGAGTGAAAGTGCAGAAGAATTAGGCGATCCGCTGAATAGAATGAACAGTCTAATGAGTTCAGAACATGGACTGAAAATAAATCGAATAAAAACGAAAGTAATGAGAAGTAGCAGAAATGAGAACAGTGAAAAACTGAACAACAGGATTAATAGTCCGAATTAGATGAAATTAAGGAATTCTACTACATAGGCAGCAATATAACCACTGGTGGACGAAGCAAGGAAGACATCAAAATCAGACTAGCAGTGGCAAAAAGGGCACTCCTGGCCAAGAGGAGTCTACTAATATTAAATATCGGCCTTAATTTGAGGAAGAAGCTACTGAGAATGTACGTTTGGAGAACAGCATTGTATGGTAGTGAAGCATGGACTGTGGGAAAACCGGAACAGAAGAGAATCTAAGCATTTGAGATGTGGCGCTACAGAGGAATGTTGAAAATTAGATGGACTGATAAGATAAGGAATGAGGAAGTTTTGTGCAGAATCGGGGAGGAGAGGAATATGTGGAAAATACTGACAAAGGGAAGGGACAGGGTGATAGGACGTCTGTTGAGACATCAGGGAACGACTTCCATGGTACTAGAGGAGGCTGTGGAGGGCAAAAACTGTAGAGGAAGGTAGACTGAAATACATCTAGCAAACAGTTGAGGACGTGGGTTGCAAGTGCTTCTCTGAGATGAAGAATATGGCACAGGAGTGGAATTCGTGGGGGTACCGCACCACACTAGTCAGAACGGACAGGCGTAAAAGCGAGGTAGAGAGGATAGTCTGGTCAGTGGTACTTGACGTGAGAGAGCAAGCTTGGTAAGAGATAACCACTGGGAGCGGAGTGATGGAAGTAGTTGGACGCGAAAACAGCGTGCTCTGCGTGGCTGAGGTAGTGCGAAGCAACTTAATATAAGTGTGGGCAGATTAAGGAAAACGTATTACCTCAAGATTCCGCCCCTGAATCTGCTGTGGTTAATGCAATTCCGCTCGCCAACGTAGGAGTCGTTGGAGTATTGTCGTTTACCTCGACTACAGCATCTCGACGACTACAAAAAGTTGTACGGTCGCGTAAAGTCATTCACGTTGTGTAGAAACTGTGAGGCATTATCCAGTGACTTGATTTTGATCATTTTGGAGATGACAAGTGAGATGATAACATTTTCTTATCATATTCTTTAACCAAACTCATTGGGACCTAGACAGGGTCCAAATCTTTCCTGTGTGTGCTAATCCTAGTGTCGTGTCTGAAAGAAAAGAACTGAATAAGTGAATTAAAAGTCTGCCAATTAGCATTGCTATTTAAGAATTAATTAAATGCAACTATTAGAAATGCCTCATATAATTAACTGTTTGTCTTGCATAACAATCAGAGGTACTGTTCACTTCGAGTTTGAGAATGAAAGCACATTGAAATTACCGGCAAATATATTTAAATAGCGATTATATATGAAATTTCCGGATATCATTATCCTTGAGTGTATTGGCTAAGTTCAAAGCTAATTGTCAGTATAACAGAAGCAAAAGTAATAGGAGAGGAACAAGTTATTTTTCGCAATAGTTTGTTGTACACATCTTCACTGTAATCGGTGTAAGATTTTTCGGAAACGGTAGTCTTATTGAAAATTTTATCATTTCTATTGGGCACACACGAAACGCTGTCAAATTTCCACAGTAACCGATTAGTGAAGGTCATTTCTATTGCGTACACACGAAACGCGGTCAAATTTCCACAGTAATCGATTAGTAAGGGTCATTCCTATTGGACGCACATGAATTCGGTCAAATTTCCACATTAACCGATTAGTGAGGGTTGCGGGGAACCTTACAATATGTGTTATGACCAGGCGAAGTTACCATCGTCCGGCCATAAGTGTAGGTTCTTTGATTGCTTTCTGAAATGGCTCATCGTAACTGCAGCAGATGAAATATTAGTTCAGTTTATTACATGGCTGAATAAAAAGATTTACTTAATTTGATATAATCTCTTTCGCGTTGCTGAAGGTGATGTGGCATCGCAATCTTTGGGTGAAATCACAGTACAGACATGATGAATGCACGTCACAGCAATGTGCTAGTTCTCGAAGTACAATACAGTTCGTTAATATTTATTTGCTGTGCGTAGTTTCAACCACATTATGTGTGTGTGATATTAGGCTTTCCCGGAGAATTAACTGTTTGTACTGTTCTCCGGTCTCCAGCCAGGTGGAGTCGTTTTCAAGCCACGACATTTCGACAGCCTTCCTTGCCGTCATCTTCAGGTGATACCTGCAATATGAGCGTCTCCGCTGAATCTCCTCCCCTTTATACTCTGATCGCTCCCCACCCCTTCCCCCGCGTCCTACCGCACGCGGCGCTGCGTGGAGTGGGGGTGGTGAGCGGCGGGCTGGTGGCTGCTGGATGCGAACTGTGGACCATCAGATGTCCTGTGGCCTTCGTCGGGCGCGGAAGTCGCTTTGGGTCGGCGCTGTGCTTTTAGTTGGCTGAGTGCTCGGTCCCAGGCTTTGCTAACGTTGAACCCGGCGTCTCTGTTGATCAGCCCGTCAGCTACACGTATTTCGATCGCCTCCTTCAGAACACAGTCCCAAAAAGACGAGGCCTGCCGTAAAACTTCCGTTTTCGCGTACTCCATAGTATCTCCAGTATCCATGTAATATTCCGCAACCGGAGATTTTGTAGGCTGCTTCAGTTCAGTGTATCTTCTGTGTTCACAGACATCTGATGGTCCACAGTTCGCATCCAGCAGCCAGCAGCCCGCCCCTCCCCACCTCCCCTCCCCGCAGCGCCGCGTGCGGCAGGACGCGGGGGAAGGGGTGGGGAGCGATCAAAGTATAAAGGGGAGGAGATCCAGCGGAGACACTCATATCGCAGGTATCACCTGAAGATGACGGCAAGCAACGCTGTCGAAATATCGTGGTTTGAAAACGACTCCACCCGGCTGAGACCGGTGAACAGTACAAACACATTATGGCGTTGACTTGTACTCTATCCTTCGAATGCCAAATAGGTTATAAGGCCACATAAATTAAATGTTATTTCGGAAATGCCATGTCATTTACTCAGTTCGAACATTTTTTTAGATTTAAAATTGTACTTGATAATGGCTGTTGTTGTTGTGGTCTTCAGTCCTGAGACTGGTTTGATGCAGCTCTACATGCTACTCTATCCTGTGCAAGCTTCTTCATCTCCCAGTACCTACTGCAAACTACATCCTTCTGAATCTGCTTAGTGTATTCATCTCTTGGTCTCCCTCTACGATTTTTACCCTCCACGCTGCCCTCCAATGCTAAATTTGTGATCCTTCTGGTCAAGTTGTGCCACAAACTTCTCTTCTCCCCAATCCTATTCAATACTTCCTCATTAGTTATGTGATCTACCCATCTAATCTTCAGCATTCTTCTGTAGCACCACATTTCGAAAGCTTCTATTCTCTTCTTGTCCAAACTAGTTGTCGTCCATGTTTCACTTCCATACATGGCTACACTCCATACAAATACTTCCAGTAAAGACTTCCTAACACTTAAATCTATATTCCATGTTAAATTTCTTTTCATCGGAAACGCTTTCCTTGCCATTGACAGTCTACATTTCATATCCTCTCTACTTCGACCATCATCAGTTATTTTGCTTCCCAAATAGCAAAACTCCTTTACTACTTTAAGTGTCTCATTTCCTAATCTAATTCGCTCAGCATCACCCGGCTTAATTCGACTACATTCCATTATCCTCGTTTTGCTTTTGTTGATGTTCATCTTATATCCTCCTTTCAAGACACTGTCCATTCCATTCAACTGCTCTTCCAAGTCCTTTGCTGTCTCTGACAGAATTACAATGTCATCGGCGAACCTCAAAGTTTTTTTTCTTCTCCATGGATTTTAATACCTACTCCGAATTTTTCTTTTGTTTCATTTACTGTTACTGCTTGCTCAATATACAGATTGAATAACATCGGGGAGAGGCTACAACCCTGTCTTACTCCCTTCCCAACCACTGCTTCCCTTTCATGTCCCTCGACTCTTATAACTGCCATCTGGTTTCTGTACAAATTGTAAATAGCCTTTCGCTCCCTGTATTTTACCCCTGCCACCTTCAGAATTGGAGAGAGAGTATTCCACTCAACATTGGCAAAAGCTTTCTCTAAGTCTACAAATGCTAGAAACGTAGGTTTGCCTTTCCTTAATCTTTCTTCTAAGATAAGTCGTAAGGTCAGTATTGCCTCACGTGTTCCGATATTTTTACGGAATCCAAACTGATCTTCCCCGAGGTCGTCTTCTACCAGTTTTTCCATTCGTCTGTAAAGAATTCGTGTTAGTATTTTGCAGCTGTGGCTTATTAAACTGATTGTTCGGTAATTTTCACATCTGTCAACACCTGCTTTCTTTGGGATTGGAATTATTATATTCTTCTTAAAGTCTCAGGATATTTCGCCTGTTTCATACATCTTGCTCACCAGATGGTAGAGTTTTGACAGGACTGGCTCTCCCAATGCCGTCAGTAGTTCCAATGGAATGTTGTCTACTCCTGGGGCCTTGTTCCGACTCAGGTCTTTCAGTGCTCTGTCAAACTCTTCACGCAGTATCATATCTCCCATTTCATCTTCCTCTACATCCTCTCCCATTTCCATAATATTGTCCTCAAGTACATCTCCCTTGTATAGACCTTCAATATACTCCTTCCACCTTTCTGCTTTCCCTTCTTTGCTTAGAACTGGGTTTCCATCTGAGCTCTTGATGTTCATACAAGTGGTTCTCTTATCTCCAAAGGTCTCTTTAATTTTTCTGTAGGCAGAACCCCTAGTGAGATAAGCCTCTACATCCTTACATTTGTCCTCTAGCCATCCCTGCTTAGCCATTTTGCACTTCCTGTTGATCTCATTTTTGAGACGTTTGTATTCCTTTTTGCCTGTTTCATTTGATAATGGCTATAAAGCCGAAATATCGATTGCGTGAAACAAATGCGTACAATTTTACAGTCAAATCGTGGACAATTCTTCCAAAAAGTAATAAATCAAGCAGCACAGCTCTGTATTGCTTTGATATCTTCCTAATATTCGAATGATTGGGGTCCCAAACACTTGACCTGCACTCAAGACTGGGTCACAGCACAAGTTTTGCGTAAATGATCTCCTTCGTAGGTGCGCTTTATCTTCCCAGATTTCTGCTTATAAATCGTAGTTGGCCATTCGTATTCCTTACAACTGACTTTCCTTGCTTCTCTATTCAAGAAGTTGCTTGATCTGCGGTTGTGTAGCTGCATTGGCGTCTGCTGCTGGCAGCACCGTATGTTGGATGGCGCTGATGCTGTTGCTAATGATGATCATCAATTATAGTTCTATACTTGCTATAATTATTCCTTGTGTTCTTGATAGTATTATTGTTACTAAATTGCTTTTCAAAGTGAGTTTTGAAAATTCTGGACTGTTTTTTTTTCTACAAATTACTGCTTGCGAAAATGTATTATTATAACAGATAATTGTTGATAGTTGAACTTAAAGCCTGCAGAGTGACACTGTTGACAATGTAACACGTCTCTCTTCTAGAGATCTACACGATACTTTCACGCTTGTAACTACAGAGGCTCGTGGACCTATTTCATTACTGGTGCACTTACTCAAAATAGGTGACAAAGAGATGCTGCAGAAATATCGCCATGACGCCGTAGGCATCAGGCGCCGAAGGCATCAGGCACACCTTCCACGTCGTTCGGGTTGCTGCCACCTCAGCCCTTACGGAGTAGACACCACGGACCGTTCCAAGGTCTCATTCTGGGTGACCAGCAGAGGGCGACAACAGCGTCCCATCCATGACACCAGACGGCGATCAAAGCGCCAGCAGAGGCCGCTGGTACCACAGACATCTTTCCTACACCAGCCACACGACGAGAAGCAAGGCGGAATGTATCCTCGCGCCGAAGTCTGTACTTAGGCCGGTGCAAGGGCACTGGGCAGACAGTTCACACGGAGTGACCTTCCTGGGCTAGGAGCCGAATGCTCATGCATTTTCACATTCAGGAGATCACTTTGCAGGGGCGTCGCTACGGTGCAATTGCTGTCGGAGCTACCTTTCTTTTCCTGGATCCTGCAAGTGGCCTCTCTATAGAAGACACGGCTTCAGCGGGAAGACTGATTATTGAATTAATAATATTTCTGTGAGTTCCTGTAGTTCAATTTCGCTTGATTTAGAAAGTTCTTCTTTGGAATTTAGGCTATAGCTGTTCTCTACCGGAATTTGTTTTTATGATGGAGGAGTTTAGAGTTTCTGTCGTACTTTGTTCTTACACTACTGGCCATTAAAATTGCTACACCACGAAGATGACGTGCTACAGACGCGAAATTTAACCGACAGGAAGAAGATGCTGTGATATGCAAATGATTAGCTTTTCAGAGCATTCACACAAGGTTGGCGACGAAGGCGACACCTACAACGTGTTGACATGAGGAAAGTTTCCAACTGATTTCTCATACACAAACAGCAGTTGACCGGCGTTGCCTGGTGGAACGTAGCTGTGATGCCTCGTGTAAGGAGGAGAAATGCGTACCATCACGTTTACGACTTTGATAAAGGTCGGATTGTAGCCTATAGCGAGTGCGGTTTATCGTATCGCGACATTGCTGCTCGCGTTGGTCGAGATCCAATGACTGTTAGCGCCGTGGCCGTGCGGTTCTAGGCGCTGCAGTCCGGAGCCGCGCTGCTGCTACGGTCGCAGGTTCGAATCCTGCCTCGGGCATGGCTGTGTGTGATGTCCTTAGGTTAGTTAGGTTTAAGTAGTTCTAAGTTCTAGGGGACTGATGACCACAGCAGTTGAGTCCCATAGTGCTCAGAGCCATTTGAACCATTTTCAATGACTGTTAGCAGAATATGGAATCGGTGGGTTCAGGAGGGTAATACGGAACGCCGTACTGCATCAAAACGGCCTCGTATCACTAGCAGTCTAGATGACCGGCATCTTATCCGCATGGCTGTAACGGATCGTGCACGCACGTCTCGATCCCTGAGTCAACATATGGTGACTTTTGCAAGACAACAAACATCTGCACGAACAGTTCGCCGACGTTTGCAGCAGCATGGACTATCAGCTCGGAGACCCTGGCTGCGGTTACCCTTGACGCTGCATCACAGACAGGAGGGCCTGCGATGGTGTAAATCATGATGGTCGCATCCGTGTTTGGCGACATCGCGGTGAACGCACGTTGGGAGCGTGTATTCGTCATCGCCATACTGGTGTATCACCCGGCGTGATGGTATAGGGTGCCATGGGTTACACGTCTCGGTCACCTCTTGTTCGCATTGACGGCGCTTTGAACAGTGGACGTTACATTTCAGATGTGTTACGGCCCGTGGCTGTACCCTTCATTCGATCCCTGCGAAACCCTTCATTTCAGCAGGATAATGCACGACCTCGTGTTGCAGGACCTTTCTGGATACAGAAAATGTTCGACTGCTACCCTGGCGAGCACATTCTGCAGATCTGTCACCAATTGAAAACGTCTGGTCAATGGTGGCCGAGCAACTGGCTCGTCACAATACGTCGATCACTACTCTTGATGAACTGTGGTATCGTGTTGAAGCTGCATGGGCAGCTGTACTTGTACACGCCATCCAAGCTCTGTTTGACTCAATGCCCAGACGTATCAAGTCCGTTATTACGGCCAGATGTGGGTTTTCTGGATACTGATTTCTCAGTACCAATGTACCTCAATTGCGTGAAAATGTATTCTGGTATAATATATTTGTCCCATGAATACCCTTCTATCACCTGCATTTCTTCTTGGTGTAGCAATTTTAATGGCCAGTAGTGTAATATAAATGAGTTATGAACTTTGCACAGACTTATTAGTCGTCCATAATATTATTGCACACGGGAGTGAGGGCGCTTCGGTCGGCTTTTCGTGAGCTTTTAACGTGATATTTTACGAGGACAGGCACTTGACAGTTTATTAACAACTGTCTTGAATAATTCACAGTGCGATGCGTTTTCCTTAGACACCACTGTACATCTTTGCTGTAATGCCACAGCATGTTTTCTGTAATAACCACACGGGGCCAAGTGCCATAATATCGTCGTCGGGTAGTAGTTATTCTGTTGAGCGAGTCAAGAACTTTATTCAGAGAGTGTTTTATCTGGAGAGTGTTAAGAACTTTTGATCACAGCTTTTTCTATCTTTAATGTGAAAACTTAGTAATACATTTTGTTTTCAAAAATGGCTCTGAGCACTATGGGACTCAACATCTGAAGTCATCAGTCCCCTAGAACTTAGAACTACTTAAACCTAACTAACCCAAGGACATCACACACATCCATGCCTGAGGCAGGATTCGAACCTGCGACCGTAGCAGTCACGCAGTTCCGGACTGAAGTGCCTAGAACCACACGGCCACCGCGGCCGGCTATTTTGTTTTCCTCATTACCAGACAGATGTACTGTTATTGTGTTCTACTCAGAAGAGTTTATCTGGACTGTCTTTCACTAACATTGCTCAGCATCTTAACACTTTGTTTTCTTCTTGGAGAAGTTCAAGGAGTGTTTGCATTTAACCAATGAAGCCTGTTTTTGTTCATGATCCTCAATACTTAGATTAGATTAGATTAGATTAATACTAGTTCCATGGATCATGAATACGATATTTCGTAATGATGTGGAACGAGTCAAATTTTCCAATACATGACATAATTAAGTTAATTTAACAACATACTTAAGTTAATATAACAACTTTTTAATTTTTTGTGTTTTTTATTTTAATTTTTTTAATTTTTTAATATTTTTTTTTAAAATTTATATCTAAAAATTCCTCTATGGAGTAGAAGGAGTTGTCATTCAGAAATTCTTTTAATTTCTTCTTAAATACTTGTTGGTTATCTGTCAGACTTTTGATACTATTTGGTAAGTGACCAAAGACCTTAGTGCCAGTATAATTCACCCCTTTCTGTGCCAAAGTTAGATTTAATCTTGAATAGTGAAGATCATCCTTTCTGCTAGTATTGTAGTTATGCACACTGCTATTACTTTTGAATTGGGTTTGGTTGTTAATAACAAATTTCATAAGAGAGTATATATACTGAGAAGCTACTGTGAATATCCCTAGATCCTTAAATAAATGTCTGCAGGATGATCTTGGGTGGACTCCAGCTATTATTCTGATTACACGCTTTTGTGCAATAAATACTTTATTCCTCAGTGATGAATTACCCCAAAATATGATGCCATATGAAATCAACGAGTGAAAATAGGCATAGTAAGCTAATTTACTAAGATGTTTATCACCAAAATTTGCAATGACCCTTATTGCATAAGTAGCTGAACTCAAACGTTTCAGCAGATCATCAATGTGTTTCTTCCAATTTAATCTCTCATCAATGGACACACCAAAAAATTTGGAATACTCTACCTTAGCTATATGCTTCTGATTAAGGTCTATATTTATTAATGGTGTCATACCATTCATTGTACAGAACTGTATGTACTGTGTCTTATCAAAATTCAGTGAGAGTCCGTTTACAAGGAACCACTTAGTAATTTTCTGAAAGACAGTATTGACAATTTCATCAGTTAATTCTTGTTTGTCAGGTGTGATTACTATACTTGTATCATCAGCAAAGAGAACTAACTTTGCCTCTTCATGAATATAGAATGGCAAGTCATTAATACATATTAAGAACAACAAAGGACCCAAGACTGACCCTTGTGGAACCCCATTCTTGATAGTTCCCCAGTTTGAGGAATGTGCTGATCTTTGCATAGTATGAGAACTACTTATTTCAACTTCCTGCACTCTTCCAGTTAGGTACGAATTAAACCATTTGTGCACTGTCCCACTCATGCCACAATACTTGAGCTTGTCTAGCGGAATTTCATGATTTACACAATCAAAAGCCTTTGAGAGATCACAAAAAATCCCAATGGGTGGTGTTCGGCTATTCAGATCATTCAAAATTTGATTGGTGAAAGCATATATGGCATTTTCTGTTGAAAAACCTTTCTGGAAACCAAACTGACATTTTGTTAGTATTTCATTGTTACAGATATGTGAAGCTACTCTTGAATACATTACTTTCTCAAAAATTTTGGATAAAGCTGTTAGAAGGGAGATTGGACAGTAATTGTTGACATCAGATCTATCCCCCTTTTTATGCAAAGGTATAACAATAGCATATTTCAGTCTATCAGGGAAAATGCCCTGTTCCCAAGAGCTATTACACAGGTGGCTGAGAATCTTACTTATCTGTTGAGAACAAGCTTTTAGTATTTTGCTGGAAATGCCATCAATTCCATGTAAGTTTTTGCTTTTAAGCAAGTTTATTATTTTCTTAATTTCAGAGGGAGAAGTGGGTGAGATTTCAATTGTATCAAATTGCATAGGTATGGCCTCTTCCATTAACAGCCTAGCATCTTCTAATGAACACCTGGATCCTACTATATCCACAATATTTAGAAAATGATTATTAAAAATATTTTCAACTTCTGACTTTTTGTTCGTAAAGTTTTCATTCAATTTGATGGTAATACTGTCTTCCTGTGCTCTTGGTTGACCTGTTTCTCTTTTAATAATATTCCAAATTGTTTTAATTTTATTATCAGAGTTGCTGATTTCAGACATGATACACATACTTCTGGATTTTTTAATAACTTTTCTTAATATAACACAGTAGTTTTTATAATGTTTGATAGTTTCTGGGTCACTACTCTTTCTTGCTGTCAGATACATTTCCCTTTTCCGGTTACAAGATATTTTTATACCCTTAGTAAGGTTTGTTACAAGGTTTCTTACGAGTATATTTAACTATTTTCTTGGGGAAGCAGTTTTCAAATGCATTTACAAAAATGTCATGAAATAAATTATATTTTAAATTGGCATCAGGTTCACGGTACACCTCATCCCAGTCTAACTGCTGTAGGCTTTCCCTGAAATTTGCAATTGTTAAATCGTTGACTGAACGTACTACTTAGGAGGACTGTTTAGTATTGCTGAATGGAGCTATGTCATATATTGTAACTAGCTGTGCACCATGATCAGAAAGACCATTCTCAACAGGCTGAGCATTTATCTGGTTAAACTTATCTTGGTCTATAAAGAAGTTATCTATCAGTGAGCTGCTATCCTTTACCACCCGAGTAGGAAAATCAATAATGGGTGTCAAATTGAAAGAACCGAGTAATACTTCAAGGTCATTTTTCCTATTACCCTCTTTCAGAGAATCTACATTGAAGTCCCCACAAATAATAATTTGCTTCCCCCTGCCTGACAGATAGCACAACAAGGAGTCCAAAATTTTTCAGAAATAGATGAAAATTTCTTGATGGGGACCTATATACAGTTACAATTACAAATGTGCCCTTATTTAATTTAAGCTCACAGGCACATGCTTCTATATGTTTCTCTACACAAAACTTTTTTGTTTCTATACCATTTGCACAATGATAACTTTTGACATATATGGCAACTCCTCCTTTCTCCATATTTTCTCTCATTACATGTGCAGAGAGCTTATATCCACTTACATTTACCTTATCGATATCAATAACAATGTGATGCTCAGACAGGCATAGTACATCTATTTCATCCTCAGCCTCCAAATCTTCTAAACAAACCAGAAGCTCATGTATTTTATTCTTTAAACTCCCAATATTTTGATGGAATATACTTACATTATTTTTAGTTATACTTTTATGTGAACCTTTCCTTATTCTAACATTTGCAGTACTCTCCTGTCTGAGTTTCTCATTGTGCTTAGGCCTAGTTGCTATATCAGTGGTCACATGGTGTTCAGAGAGGCAGATAAGGTCAACTGGGTTGGGTGACTTTAATTCATCAATGCAATTACCTAGGACTGAGATACAACTTGGTGGAGATAAAATTTCTGGTGATTGGTGAAAATTTATAATTGGTGGTCTAATGTGATATAATTGTGCTGTTTAATTTCTTTCCTAAACTGAAGATTTGTTTCAATCCTGACCTCTCGTAGAACTTGACATCTTTCTGTCTTACCTATCCTAAAAAAGGTGCTGCTCCATCACCTGTAACCACTGGTATTTTACCATTCATGGCAGTGCCTCCCCCCCCCCCCCCCTTAAATTTCCTGCTATTACCCCAGCCAGTTTCCCCTTCCCTTTCCTGTTGAGATGTAGGCCGCGCCGTGCCTGCTTAATTAGCAGAATGGTACTTCTCTTTATTCAAATAAACTTCGTTCATTTTATATACATGGACTGTTTACTTGCGCCCCATCTGTGGCGGACGCATCAATCATGTAGTCAAATATACTGCAACTAAATCTAATTGTAGCACAGAACTCGTCGCCTGACATGGGTGAATGGTCGTAAGATTTTTACACGTTTTTATAACACTTAGTAATTGCATACCAGTTGCTAATCAAAAGGTTACGGACTTTACTACGAAACGATTACTAAACCTCTTGTTTCCTGCCACCAATCTGCGATCACAGTGTAAGACGTCAACCGAGCTAAATAAGCCTTTTGGCTGCAGAAGTAATCTGCTCAGGCTGAACTGACCGAGAGATGCACAAATGATTCTTTCGCACCGTGGAGAGAACAATATGAGTAGAATGGCCTACATATATGAGTCTCGGGTGTTAGTTCTTACAAAGAGCACTACATGTTTAATAACTGAAAAGGGATTTCATCTAACTACTGAATTAAAAGTCTTGACCTAATTCAACACCAATTTATTACAGCAGTTCTTCGTAAGTATACACACAAGCAAGAAAATAATTACATATTAATGTTAACAACCACAAATTTTGAACTCTAATACGCACTTAAATCGGAGATAAAATGGTTTGGCAAAATCCACAAAGAACAAGGGGGTCAGGAGTGACCATCGTCGTAGTGGGTTCTTCTCGAAAGTGCATAACCGTGGAAGAATGTGCAGAGGTTAGCCTGATCGTGCCAAAAACTCATATGGAATCCGTTTGCAAAAGGTAAGGACTGTTCGGTCATGGATAAGCCCTCGAATCTCCGATTAGTTGTTAAATTACGGAACTTAATCCAGTTTATGTTGTCCTCATTATTTCATCATCATTCATGAAAGTGGCGAGATTGGGCTGAGAAAAGGTTGGGAATTTGTACGGGCGCTGATAACCGCGCAGTTGAGCGCCCCACAAACCAAACATCCTCATCGTCATCATCATCTAAACCCAGAACGTCCATTTCTCCATGACTTCAAGCCCCGGTTGTCTGCTTGTGTCTCTTCATCCAGAGTGCCACCATCGACGTTCTCCTCCAGAGTATCCAAAAAATTCTTTCCTCTCTGCTTTGTTTTCAAAAATATCCCACCAATCAGAATTCTTCGTTAAACATTGGCCAATGACATTTTTTTTAAGTGACTCAATACCCCACCTAGCAAATATTTCATGTCACGCATTGGGCTTCCTTCCAGCGCATACAATTCTGAGAAAGCCAAGCTTCAAACTCTCAGTTTTCATATACCTTTTTACGTCACCCATTGGTTTTTTTCCCGTACCTGAAATTTTTAGAAAACTGCATCCTGAATTCCCAAATATAGAATTTTTTTAGAACAGCCAATGGGATTTCTTTTCTACTTCGTAAAAGAGAGAATGTTTACTACAGGAAGAGTGGTATCAGGCTGTCGCACTGCCTTCCCCATAAGGGGGGAAGAAAAAATGTTAAAACGATAACCAGCCTCCCACGAGAATGCAGCGATAAAAATCTCCCGATAAGCCTGGGATCTTCCATTTTCCCACGATAAACGTTACCTGTGAAAAACAACATTCCAATCAAGTTTTTCTTGAGCAGAGAGACTGATTGATGCCTTTCAACAGCAACGTAAACTCGAATTCTTGGATGCTGAATGGCAACCAACCACAATCCACAAAAAAATCAGGAGCAGTTATCGAAACTTTCGGTTTATGAACTCTACCAATTAGAGACGATCAGGAAGGTCGACGAAGGTTTGCCTCCTAATGGACTCTCGTCAACTCAGCGTTGTATTTTACAAATTTTTACAGTATTTATATTATCAAATGATATACGAATCATGTGAGTAATAGAGAAGTAACGAACTTTTAGATTGGATGTTTATTCACCTCGTTTTAACGGAACAGCTATTTTTATCGCTTTTATAAACACCACTAGATGTCGATAATAGATCTATTTTTATTTTTAGAGTGTAGTATATAAAATAGCTTAATACTTTTACAACAATGACTACATATGGCCATCCTGTATAGAAACTATATATGAGAATTTTATTATCTGTTTATTTCATAAAACCAAATGCGTGTATGCTTCCGAATACCTCAGAACGACAGGAAATGCTGGAACGAGAGAAGCCGAGATGTTGATTCCAGTATCCTACGCAAAATAGTGGGTCCTAGGATATAGACCTGGTAAACAGGGATAACAAACGGCTGACTGAGTCAACAAGAAAACGACGATTGAAGTTCTATGGGTGTCTGTACGGGATGCCTGCAACCCAGCTAGCCGGCCGTGGTGGCCGAGTGGTTCTAGGCGCTTCAGACTGGAACCGCGCGATCGCTACGGTCGCAGGTTCGAATCCTGCCTCGGGCATGGATGTGTGCGATGTCCTTAGGTTAGTTAGGTTTAAGTAGTTTAAGTTCTAGGGGACTGATGACAAGAGATGTTAAGTCCCATAATGCTCAGAGCCATTTTGCAATCCAGCTAATGACGCAGATTTTTTATGTCTTGGACAACAGACGTAAAGTCTCTGTGAGAAATGGTTCAAGGTTGTGAGGAAAGAGCTGAAGGGCAATGAATTGAATCAGGAGAACATCTATAACCGATGAAATTACAGGTCCCGACCAATAACTTTAAGGGCTTTCAGGACGAGTCAAAGTAGTATAGTGTCTGGATATAACAGAAAATATAGGCAGCCAGATAAAAAAATGCAACAATTTTCATCAGAAAAAAGGCTTATAGAAATGCCTTATAGTTACTTGATGTGGTCTGTAATGTCCTAAAATACATAAAAGATACCAAATGTATTTTACATATACTTATTGAATTATATAAAGCTTAATTTTCGCATTCTGCTTGAAGATGGCCATTTGAGACGATCGACATTGGTTACCTGAAAAGATAATTGTTATTGTGTCGGGAAATGATAAAAAAAACGTTTCAGTTGTATATTCCCTTAAGCCGTATTATTGTTGGTATTTAATTCACATGGCCAATTTCGTAACTACACACTTTCGTCTCTGTACGTTCTCGCGTTGTAGTTATAGGTATCTATTGAAACTGTGTGAATAATAGTGAACCATCTATAAGATGGCGAGACATTGGCTAACAATTCCTCGTTCAAGAAAATGAACGTCATTCTGTATCAGGACATATGGCACGCTACGGAGGAATTGGCTACAGACTAAAATGCTAACAAAAGCACTCGTTGTTTGAAGCACGTTGTTCGTCGATGTCATGGGAAATGAAATTTTATAGGAGATGGCCTCATTAATAAAAACGCTAGTTACCGTTCCAGTAAGGTTGCAATATCTTTGTTGGCTTACGGAAAAATTAAAGATGTTGCATGGTCAGGTGAATAACACACACCGTTACATCACGGCATGGTGATGTCAAGATACAGCTACTTCCCTGAAAACACCAAGCATAGCACATATACTGTGAGATGTATGCAACAGATTGTGGTGGTATTATACTACTTCACACTGTGAGCTAAGAAGCTGTAGGCTAGACGTGGAATCGTGAACGCGTGATGTCTGTTCTTTTGGGCACGTCCGAGAGAAAAGATACCACACATATAATAACAATGTTAACAATGTTCCTAAGCAACTAAAGGTGATGTTTATGAGGCAGCGGCTACAAGAAATGAATGCCACGAAAAAATCTGGCAAGAAGGACGGCTGACTAGCACCACGTTATATTTTCAAGGTGTTAAAAGTCTAGCTCACTCAATACGGACTTTTAGTCAACTGTGCAAAAAAAAAGTTCTTTTCTCTCCACTTCTGTTCAGCACTTCATTAGTTACGCGATCTATCCATTTAATCTTCTATAGCACCACATTTCAAAGGCTCCTATTCTCATCTCGTCAGAAGCGCTTATAATCCGCGTTTCACTTCCATACAATTCTACGCTCCACACAAATACCTTCAGAAAAGACTTCGTAACACTTAAATTTCTATTTGATGTTAATTAATTTCTCTTCGCAAGAAACACATTTATTATCACTTATAGTCTAGATTTTACATCCCCTCTACTTCAGCCGCCTCCGTAATTTTACCGACCAAACAACAAAACTCATCTATCACTTTTACCGTCTCATTTTCTAATCTAACTTCACCAGCATCGGCTGTTTTATTTTGATTACATTCCATTTCCACTGTTTTGCGGTTTTTGATGTTTATCTAATATCCATCTCTCAAGACACTATTCACTCCGTGCAAATGCTCTTCCAAGTACTTTACTGTCTGATAGAGTTCTAATGACAACAGTCGAAACTCAAAATTTTAAATTCTTCTCCCAGAACGTTAATTCTTTTTCCAGATTTTTCTTTGGTTTCCTTTACTGCTTATTAAATTGTCCGTATTGAATATCATCGGGGATATGCTACAACCATGCCTCAATCCCGTCTCAGTCCGTGCTTCCTTTTCATGCCCTTGTAAATTCCCTTTAGCCAGCTTTACAATCTGCATTTTTATATTTCTCCCTTAATTAGTCAGTATCTCTTGTGATATCCATGAATTTCTACCAGGCACTGTCTTTTATCTGTGTGATCTTCTACTGCCTTCACTATTTCATCTCCATAATTACCCAATCGTCATCTATTGTATTCCTCTCCCCTGATTAGTCAATCGTTGCCTAATTATCCCTTTGAAACTGCGAGTTATCTCTGGTTCTTTGAGCTTATCTAAGTTTCATCTCCTTAATTTCCTACCTTTTTGCAATTCCTTCAGTTTTAATCTACAATTCAAAGGGAATAAATTGTGGTCAGATTCCACATATGCCCTTGGAAATATCCTACAGTTTAAAATCTGATTCCAAAATCTCAGTTTTAGCATTATATAATAAATCTGAAGCCTTCCAGTCTTCCTACATGTATTCTTATACCAGCGATCATAAATTATGAACTGTGCAAAACTCTGCCCAGCGGCTTCCGCCTCCATTTCTTTCTCCCAGTCCATATTCCCTTATTTTTCGTTCTGTTCCTTTTCCTCCTATCGCATTCCAGCCCCATCATTATCTAATTTTTCTCTCCTTGAACTGTCTGGATAGTTTATTTTATGTGATTTGTCTCGTAATACAGTCTTTTATTCTCTAGTTAGTTGGATTATGAAATTGTACTAATGTGGTAGGTACTGGCTTCATGTCTGTCTTGGCCAGGACTATGCTGTTCAAAATAACTTACTCACATTCCTGTAGCTCTGCTCCCGGATTACCAGTATTTGATTTTGTTTGTATAGTCCTGTACTCATCTGACTAGAAGTCTTGTTCCACATGCTACCGAACTTCAGTAATTTCCACTACATCTAACTTCAACCGCCCCATTTCCCTTGTTAAGTTCTCTAACGTACCTATCTGATTAAGTTATCTAACGTCCAACGTTCCTATCTGTAGAATGCTAGTTTCCTTTTTCCTGATGGCGTCATTCTGCTGAGTAATATACCGCCAGCAGATTAGAATGTCGGGACCATTTTACCACAGGAATGTTGTACTCGTCATTTAACCAACAGTCCTCAGGAAAAATAATGACTACAGTTTCCCATTGCTCTCAGCTGTTCGCGGTACTAGAACCCAAAGGCCACTTTGGCTGATGTTACAACACCAGATCAGACAATCATCCAGACTGAGGTGGGCGCCGCAGTTGCTTGTCGTGCACTCTCAAGTGTTTGTTTGAAATGGATGTGATCCGCCGTGACTGACTGGCCCGACCGTTACACATTTCTGTTCCCATAGTTAGCTGGTGGCATGTGAGGATGATGCTTAAGGCTTCGAAAGCGGTCGAGCAATAAGTACGAAATTACTGTCAACTGAAGAGGATTTTTATTCCAGTAATAAGTTCCTTAGATGGGAATGTTCGCCTGATCAGATGTTGTGCACCAAGCAAGAAGAACGAGGAACCGCCTTCTCACTCCATGATATTACCGTATGTTACTAAAATAGCGAAGCATGCAAGCAAAATTCTGTGTAAAAAATTGTGAAATCTCTAAAATTTTCAATGGGTACAAAATAGGTCTTTTTACGACGTACAACGGACATTTTTGATGGCCTCCGCACGTTGGGAATGTATGAAGGGACGTCTAAAACCTGCGGAGGGCTGCAGCCAAGTTATGGAATTTATAATATACGACTGATAGCCAAAAAATGGTAACACATGTAGAAATCAAATTTGGGAACACGTTGATTAATAATGAACGAAATTTCTGCCATATTACAATTCCATTCTCGGATCACAATGTTTATTTATAGTCAGGTTATTACTTTCTGTCAGTAATCACCATCTTCAGACGAGAGTAAAGCCGTGTTACAATTTTACTCAGGTCTGAAGATGGTCATTACCGACCGAAATTAATAACCCGATTACAAATAGACACTGTGATCCAACACTGGAATTATAATGAAGCAAAAATTTTCCTGGATAGCTGGAAACTTTTTGGTGACTATGAAAAAACTTGTAAGAATGTAATTTAAATAATTAGATATAGGATTATGGCATCGCGCCTCACCATCATCCAGCAATTAACTTCTCAGGCACGATGCGCGAGAATACAAACAACTATCCGGGAAGGCTCTGAGCACTATGGGACTTAACATCGGAGGTCATCAGTCCCCTAGACTTAAAACTACTTAAACCTAACTAACCTAAGGACATCACACACATCCATACCCGAGGCAGGATTCGAACCTGCGACCGTAGCAGTCGCGCGGCTCCGGACTGAAGCGCCTAGAACCGCTCGGCCACCGCGGCCGGCCAACTATCAGGGATCCACCACGGCGGCACGATAATAATCACAATTTTGGGATAAAATTCCTTTTTATGTCACTAAAGCTATCAGTGCTCATTTGATTACGATGGCCTACCAGCAGCAGTCTGAAGAATTTTACCCAATATTTCCACCTCTTTCGCACAAGCACGAGAAAACAACAGAGAACGCGAAGGTGGTTTTTGACGGATTTCAGCAAACAGGTTGACTCTGTTAAGACTCTTCAGACGCTCCCAGTGGATGAGTCGAAGCGTAAGTTTTGATGAAATTTGCACGTGTCTTATAACCTACATTTTGCATTTAGACAATAAACACAATGTTGCCGGGAGCCTGTCAGGCCTTCACTGTTGGGGATTCTCCGTTTTGCTCAAGTGCAATCTCTTGGTTTACTCTAGAGTCGTTCGCACAGACTGACGAATACTTACAAAAGAAACATTTGCTGTCGTTATAATGCATATATAATGTAGGGTATAAGTAGAACATAAAAGATCCGAAAGGAACGATTAAAGGACCAATATCCATCAAAACTGAGAACGGTGTAAGAGACAAATTTAGCCATTTCTAATGCCGGTCTTATTCTAGCCAGCCATAATGAGTTCATCACACATAAAAATCGCATTTCAGGAAAGTAAACGAATTCGTTGGGACAAATAAATAGGGAAACATTTATAAAATATGGGGTCCAAAGAAACTTTTGGAATTGCTAGGTTCCCCTAAAACATGTTATTCTGTGATGAACTATAACCGGATTACGACAAAACAGTGAAAATTATCATACATACAGACACTCACAAGCAAGGCTCATTGTTCCACAACGCTGTGCTTTAGAGACTACACAGTTTCACGCTTTAAAAACGGTCCATATTCTGAAATTGCAGAAAGCTTTCACAATACGCTAGGACACAAGACGAGAAAAATATTAGAAATGTTCTCCTTCATCGCAAGCACAAATCCTTACCGTTAAGCCATAAATCACATGTCTTTAGGGGGAAAGGAACATGTGCTCGCCTGGGAGTTAGGCAACCGACGCAGCTGTCGTGTGTGTCGTGTGGACTGATATCCCGGCTACTGTCTCTGTCCTCAAGAAAATGCTTCTAAAACTGAGAGATTACAGCGGGGAAAGTTCCATTTGCTTACTGTTGTATCAAGAGTCGGTAACGTCACTTGTCCACTGGTGCTTCGATGTTAATTAGCACAGCAAGCAGTTTTCGTTACATGTCTCATGGAGCACAGCAATAAGGCACTGACATATTAATAGCACAATGATGGTCAGGTGACGTATAATACACCAATTCAGCGTCATTAATAGATGGTTCACATTTCAAGTACTTGCTGTAAACAAATAAACTCATTGTATTCGGTGTAAGTTAAATTCAATGATAACACTGGCTAACTCAATATATTTTTCGTCTACCAGCACTGCCAAAACTTAATAACATACTAATTACCTTCATTTGGATCACAACACGAATCAGTTTTTCAGTGAATTAAGTCTGCACTACAATAAAACAGCAAATATATCAGCTCACATGGCATGCAAACAAATAATAGAGGTTGCAAACTTCCATACAAGTAGCTTTTCGAACAAACAACGTGTCTTGTGTTCGCAGCTCGAGGTCTAGTGTTACTATCTGTGGATCACGGGGTTCCGTGTTCGATTACCGGCCAGATTGGGGATTTTACCTGACCGGCAACTGGGTGTTTGTATTGTCCTCATCATTTTATCGTCACTCTCATCATTCGTGACAGTGGGTAGATTGGACTGTGAAAAAAACTGGACTGTGAAAAAATTCGGACATTGTACGGGCGCTGATGATCGCGCAGTTGCTCGCCCCACAAATCAAACATCATCATCAACGTGTCTTGTAAACGTTTTGTCTGTATGCTGGTTTTCGTTGCGTTACTGTAAGATTAAATGGGTAGATCACATAACTAATGAGGAGGTATTGAATAGAATTGAAGAGAAGAGAAATTAGTGGCACAACATGACTAGAAGATGGGATCGGTTGGTAGGGGATATCCTGAGGCATCAGGGGATCACCAATTTAGTATTGGAGGGCAGTGTGGAGGGTAAAAAGCTTAGTGGGAGACCAAGGGATGAATACACTAAACAGATTCATAAGGATGTAGGTTGCAGTAGGTACTGGGAGATGAAGAACCTTGCACAGGACAGAGTAGCATGGAGAGCTGCATCAAACCAGTCTCTGGACTGAAGACCATAACAGCAACAACAACTGAAAGCGGTTTTCAGTTTATCGGTTGGTAACATCTTTCAAGTCAGTACTTTTGTGGACATGATCTTACGAAAATCTTGTAAGAGCTTATATTGTAAGTGTGTTTCCCTAGTCATTTTTCCTTAGGAATATGCTCTCGGTGGTTTAGCGTATAGTAATAGAGATCATCAAACAATAAGCGCTAGCTAAATTTCTTTGGCGGTAATCATAATACTTAAGTTGTAAAATCCTGTTCTGGAATACCATCATGGATGATGTTGTCGTCTAACCTTGCAATCTGCTTCTTTTAATAATTGTACTACACGCTTCCCTTGCGTCCGGATGATACCGGCAGTTAATTGTGGCGTAGATTCTACAATACACCAGAAGCTGTTCCGTAAGTACTGAGCGGCCGTTCGGAAGTTGCTGACAGTGAACAAAGCAATATCTTAAATGCCCACAAGCGGTTGACATTATGTGACGCTGGAAACCACTGAGTACTCATACTAGCCGAGGATGATAGATCATTCTCTTACAGTTAAAGAATGGTGGGCAGTGCGTTATATAGTAAAATGTCTCAGGAATTATTGAAGCGCAAATGATCTGTCAGCAGATCACTGTTTTGTACCATTGTTAAGTCTGATAATCGTTCCAAGGATTCCTCTGCATATTAACGAAACATTACCCCTAAGTGCATTCCAGCACTGACGGAAACAGTACCCTGCTATGCAGTGCACTAACTCTTGCAAGTCGAGCCGCTGTTCTTCACTGCTTTGAAGGTCCAATGGCGGTGTTCCTACAGCGTTACTACTTGTTGTCTTCTAAGTCACGCCATGAGTAGAAAGAGTGCGGAGTGATGGATTCTGATCCCTCTAATGAAAAGAAGATTACACTGAGTTTGGAAAGATGTTAATGTTATTTTGCAACACGCTTTAACCATCCTGGTTGGATGACGACATTCCCACTGATCCAGACATCGTTTCCAGGACGGTTTAGCCTGGTGAAATCGGTTTTATGTGAGCGCATATTCTCTCGTTATTGTTTTGATACGATGCCCTGCAAGTAGTCCAAGATTGAACGAGTTCATAGTTGCAGACTCTCATGCGCCTCCCCCTTGTGATCTAGCCTCGATAAAGTGGCCTGAAATCTTAAATACAGTGTATCAAGGTAGTCAGACAGCCAATACTGAACATGAACACACCAAAAATAACAACTACCGTTTTATTTTTCAATCACTATGGCCACAAAAAGGCTGACTTATGCAGTGATACAATGCCGAAATGAGTAATACAAGGATCATTCTGTAACAAATGCCTGGTATTTATTTTAACGGAAACAACAACAGATAGAAAAGCCATAGCAACAGTTGAATAGACCAAGGTATGAGGTACGTAGTCTCTGTCATGGACTTTGCCTGCACGCCGTAAACGTAAGAACTTCAGCCAGATGAGTTGAGACTCTATCTTGCAGATTTGACAACAGCATCTAAAACTGGAGAATACTGAACACGTAATCCGTCTTCCATAAGACTAAAGAGATAGAAATATGAAGGTGATTAATCAGGACTGTTCTCTGAATGTGGTAAGGCAGTCCAGCTAAATTTCACAATGAATCAGCGACGTTACCTATCGGATATTCTGCTGTGTAGTTTCTCTAACCAGCATTCTATACTAACAAATCAATTGCGACTTTACCTGCTGTTGCCCGCACGTTATGTCATCTCTGTTCAAAAAGAACAGCTTGATAGTGTCGTAGAGTCGAGTCGAACACGTCTGCTTTAATGCACAGTAGTTAACTCGCTGCAAATAATATCCTGTAGCTGTGATGTTGCAGTCAAATAGTCTATGCCTTGGCTAGAATTACGAAATAATAAAATAAACGGAAATGGTAAATAAAAGACAGATGAATAATTAATATAAAGGAGCTCTGTTATAATGTCTGAAATAGATGTAGAGGACACCAGAGATTTCTGTTTAACAATCTTTATTCAAGAAATTATCTCTCAGATAAAAGGAAAGTGGCCTTATGGCAACCAGTAATATTACAGACAGAATAATAACCTAATTAAACGCAGTTAAGTTGCTTTGGAAACGTTACTAGAATGGTAGCAGAATCTCAAAACTAAATAGGCATCCAACACTCGCAAAAACTAAGTACGTTTCGTGATCACAATACACGAAATATTCACCAGCTCAAAATGGTTCTGAGTTCAACATGACGATATACAAATTAACACTCGCGGGATAACGAGCAGGAACTTGTACTCTGTCTATTCTCAGTTCCGTAATGCACTGGAGCATATTCAGACCTCGCGGGAGCTAGAATCCCTTCAAAAGTTAAAATATTGTAGCGACCGTTCATCGCCTAGGCTCAGCTACCTACATGACCCAATATCGCACTATACCACAGGCAGCTCTGCCTTTTTCAAGAGCTAATGTAAAAGTGTCCAGAATCTCTCAGAGCACCACTCAGAAGTGCCCATCTCCATTTGGCTCCAGCAGAGTTCCATCTCTAATTCTCATTGGCTGAAGGCATCCCCACCAAAAATACCTCTTTCTTATGTTCTACAGACATGATTAGACTCAATTTGACAACGTTCACTACAAAATTTTTATAAATTTGATCGTAAATAAATATGCTAGAATTCTTTCACAAGTGCGCTCATGTTAAATGTCGTTAAAAATGGTTTAAACAATTATTTACACATACCGCCCATTAATTTCAATACACTCTGGTATTTCAGATTTATAACACAAATAAACGTTATTTCTCACGAAATATAATTATATTAACTGCCACATATATAATACAATCGCTATCATTATATTTTACTCTCATCAAAGTATCCTCCTTTGGATTTAATGAGAGCCTCACAAACCCGAGGCATGCGGTCAATCAGTTTTTGTAGGTATCGTGAATCTATATGATTCCACACATCCTTGACAATATTCCAGAGATGTTCCTTGATGGACATATGAACTTCCCTGATACGTCTGTCCACTTCATCCCAGACCACTTCATAGGGATTACAATCAGGGCTTTGGGACGGCCATACCATGTCATTCAGTACTTTCTGTTTTTCCTTTGATGAAATGTAGTTCGTACAGTATGCCGACCGATGTTTTGGGTCCTTATTCTGTTGTAAGGTGAACCCTTTCCCTATTAAGCACAATCCACTTCGTATTGCATGATACTGAATATGTGGAGGTACTGATTCTTATCCATACATCCTTTTATTTTCATAATGTCGCTAGTACTATCTCAGTTCCGTAATGCACTGGAGGTAATACAAATCGGCGAAAAAATATTCTCCTCCTGGTCCCAAAAATCTCGAACTTCGATTCATCGGTGAATAACACCTTCGACCACTCTTCCGGTGCTCAATTACGATTTTTTATAGCCGGTTCAAGTCTATTCTGTTTATTTGTGGACCTTAGAAGGGGGGGTTTTCTTGCTGTGACAGATCCTTTCAAGCCAGATTATGTCAGTACCCTTTTTACTGTTGCAACACATATTGCTGTCGTGTTCATTTCTACCAATTCTGCACGAATTTGGGGCGCTGTTTTGAATCTATTTCTCTTACTGGTAATTCTGATTTATTTATCACCACTTTTAGTTATTTTACGAGGTCGTCCTGGTCGTGGTATGTCCTTGTTGCTACATGTTGCCTTCTGGCGGTCAAGGGTGTATTGCACTCCACCTACAGACACAGAATAGATAAACTTGCTTAGCTAAGTGCTCCAATAGCAGCACGTTTTTCTATGGATATCTCCACTCGTGGAGCCATACTGGCAATGTGCACACTTCATTGTCACGAAGGAACTGATGTGCAAGAACCACATGTTACGTATCGTAACAATTCTTGCCGTTCGCTGCGGACATCACATCACTACAGGGAACAACACAGGTGCACCAAATGCGGCGTCCGTTGGTAAATTGGTAAACAAACATATCAGATAGGTCCATAACGTTTATGTACACAACATACTATTGTATCTCGATGACCATAAATAAAACTCATGACCACAAACAAAAATCATGACATGTGTTCAGCTGTTACACTATTCCTTTGCTTCCTCAACCGTACTCCCGGTATTAGACCTAATCTACAGAGAACTAGATATCATTTATTGGGTGTACTGAAATTAATGAGCGGTAGTGTATCCGCTTGACAGAAGTGTCTTTTAGCACTCTTTTCAATGGTAATGTCAGTTAACAAATGTGACTGACCACCCCTATATTGCCACGGTTTTATTATAAATTGAAATCCATATTTAATTAAGGTTACTGCTAAACAGTAAAATATTCATTAACTAGCTAAACAAGTATGACAAGATATGAACTATTCATGCTCGATTCAGTCGCTTTCAGTATGGAGGATGGGATGTTCTGACAAATATTTGCATAATGAAAATGATATAAAACATAATAAATAAATAAATAAACTATAAACAGATATCATGGATGATAGCTATACTGAAATGCTGTCATCTGAGACATTGGTGAAAACACACGAAGCTTTTAAAAGTTCGTTGTGACAATATTTAGTTACTGTAAAATGTTAAGCAGTGTAGTTTTTAAATTATTGAAATTATGACTGTTTTACCGGGTGCACCTCATTTTTCTGAGACAGCAGGTGTATTCAAATTTGCATTATTATGTAACTGTGATTTATTATAGAATTTCTAAGAGTTGTAAATAGTCGTATTTCAGATCGACACTAAGCCATTACAGGTGCATCGTCTGTTCTCCAGCTAAGCGAGCAACCGCCGTCGAATTCCCTTCACTGGGGATTTTCCCATTTCTGGCCACACTGACCCTCTTCATACCTAGGCAGGGCCGTACCAGTTGCTTTGTTCGGATGGCCGCAGTACACCCCTGTGCCCTTGGGCCGCCGGCTAGAGTTCAGCTGTACAAACAAATTCACCTCATCTCGTACCAATTCTAGGTCGCTGATTAACTCCCGTACATATGGAAAACGTCGCAAGTCCCACGGTAGCGAAACTGTTGTGGAACCCGGCGTTATCGTGTTGCAAGAAGATGATTGGTTTCTGGTCTGACTGGAAATTCGCGTTTGCGATCTAATCTGTGTCGTCTGGTAGCTTTATGAACTGACAGTTACTTTAGGCTCCATGACATCTGAAAGAACCACACCCTAAATATACCAGAAGACTGTGCACATGATTGCCTGCAGGTGGATGTCTTGAACTACATCTTTGTTAGAGAATTCAGGTTGTGTTGCTTTTGGATTCTGGATCATAGTGACGTCACCGTCTCTCACCTACGGTTCAGGTGTGTGCACTGTTCCTTGGTCGTAATCTGCCGATTATTAAGCTGTTCGTCATGAGAGATGGAAGCTGAGCATCAGCACGTGGGTCTTGGCTTGTCGTGTACATAATTTTCACGACTACTGAAAGGCAGTACCCACGGGCTCACACTACTCACGCCTACTGTACCATTCCCGCACACTTTGAGGAAGTGTCAATGAATTTCAATTGGCGCAATTAGCACAGCAGTGAGGAAATAAATGAGGTATCTCCGTTTTGTTTGAACTTCGATGTCAGGCGGCATTTTGGAGCGGTCCCCTACTGCTACTATGTGGCGGAGGACAACAAAACCGACAAATAGTAGCGGGATGGCCGGCCGCGGTGGTCTAGCGGTTCTAGACGCTCAGTCCGGAACCGCGCGACTTCTACGGTCGCAGGTTCGAATCCTGCCTCGGGCATGGGTGTGTGTGACGTCCTTAGGTTAGTTAGGTTTAAGTAGTTCTAAGTTCTAGGAGACTGATGACCACAGATGTTAAGTCCCATAGTGCTCAGAGCCATTTGCCAATAGCGGGATGATTAAAAAAAATTAGTGCTGCACCAACAGAATGTGGCTCGGACACTGAGAGACAACACAAAAAGAAATGAGAGATATTGTTCAGGACTGACCTTGTACCAAGTGTTTAGATCTGTAATTACAGTTTCTCTCTATCAAAACTTCCGTTCGTTGGTTTTGATACAATATTTATACTTATTCTTCAAGCTTGCAGTGAAATTACGGAAGACATGTGCCGTAGGGTAATCACTAAGTTCAGTGTTCGTTTGAAGGAAGTTAGGAAACGAAATGGTGGACATATTGAGCATGTGCTGAGTTAGAACAAATCTCCATGGAGAGCTCTTCATTGTAGTATATGTTCCTTTCAGATTGTATTGACAATAAAGTTTATATTCAAATACAAAATGGTAACACATTTCTTGCGCCACCTTGTAGATTGGGTCGAAGTCGAACGAAGGGTAGCGCTTTGAAGGGCAGAGGAAGAAAAGTGCCAAGGCAAGAGCCAAGGGAAAAAAACCTCTGCGATAGTTAGGTCGGGTGGTAAGAGCAGTAGCGGATGTCTTGCTGCCTGCGATAGGTCGTGCAAGGGTAGGTTTTGTTAGTAGTGGGTATCATGCATGTCGATACCTTTGACGTTGTGCGGTTGTGTTGCTCGGAGGCTGGCGCTGGGTGCCAGTGTGGAGCTATCGTTCAGCGTCAGCAACGTGCAACAGTTAGGTTTATTATCGTTCTTGTGTCCGTTAGGATGCACAGTATGTTGGTGGTTTGTTTGTGCGTCAATGGGCGAGCTCGTCGGCGTCCCTGCTGTGGCCTGTTGGTCGGCTCTAATAGCAGCTGGTAATTACCAGTCAGTGTTGCTGATATGCAGGGGCTTGCCGACGTTTGTCGCTTGTTTGCGTATGTTAGTTTACCATAGGTGGCTATGCCCTAGCTAGTAGTGTCTTTGGCCGCTTGTGCTTCCATCTATGGTTGTGATCGTAGTTTCGCAGAGTGAGGATGAAAGGACTGTTCGAGTGTCTCGAGTTCCTGTGTAGTCGTGTGGTGTGTTTTTTGAATACTTCCTTGAGGGTATCAAGACGGTATTCATGGTGAAGATCCACGGTGAGTGTGTAGTGTGGAGTGTCGCTAATGATTCGCAGCACTTTGTTCTGTATGATATGCAGGCGGTGCAGTCGTGTAGGAGCTGCATATCCCCAGACGGGAGCTGCGTACGTCATCAGAGGTCTAATCAGTGTCATATATATGGACCTCGACAGCCTCCTAGTCAGTGTGCTTTCCCTGTTGAGGACTGGGTAGAGCTGTGCGCTCTGTTGGCAGCGTACTCGATGTGGTCCCCCCATGTGGGTTTCCGGTCCAGCCAGACACCTAGGTACCTGGCCCACTTTGAGCCTCCGTGCTCCATTATTTATACGTCTTTTCCCTACGCCTCTGACGCAGTTCATCTGGAGGGGGCGAGCGGATGGCTCTTTGATAATCATGACGTCAACATTTCTCACCCCGTTTCAGCCCCTACAGAGAGGTCAGTAGGCGCTGTTGTAACTGTGACGTATGGGTTCTTCACAGCACGTCGATGCCCTGTGTCGATCTGGTCACTTGACATTTGTACACAGTTCGCGTCGCGCTGTGCTTTCTAGCCTGCGAGCGGTGTCATAAGCCTGCCTCGCAGAATCGTTTGCAAAATATCGACATCGCCTGCGCCTGCCATCCGATGTGCCAATCGGTCCCTTAACTACTGCCTTCCTGCCATAGCTGCGCGAAATTTAGAAGAATCCCCCAAATCCACGTTTGTACTTATTAGTGACGCAGCAGTATTTCATATCCTTACAAAATGCAAATTGCCGTGCGCGGCTTGTGTTCATTTGACATCCTGTTTTTACTATACTTCCACCTCGTTACGTTAATTTCAATTACTGGTGTCACTGAGTTGCCGACTTGCCTGCCCCTGAGCGGTAGCAGCGGCGCTTATCGATATAAGCCCTGGCGTATTATCTTTGCTGACTGTTATTACTTCCCGGTTGTCGTGTGTTCGGAGTGAGTTCGGATCTGCCAATGAGTTGGAAAGTGCCAGCAGTTAGTTCGGACCTGGCAGTGTTTGAGTTGGTACGCGGCACAAGTTCAGTCGGGGCGCGGCAGCAGTGAGGTCCGGACCGTCATGACTCAGCAGACGGTTGCCGATACATGATTGGAGTGGCGACGACTTTGGTTGGTTGTCGGTCGGTCGTCTTGCCGGACGACGTGTATTTGGCCGGCGATCGCTTATGGGTTGGCTGTGTGTGCCGACTCGTGATTCGTCCCTGTTATTGTACAGTCACTTCCATTAGCAGTGTCTAGTTCTTCGTGCAGTGTTCGTGAAACTGCCTGTAGTTTGTGTGATTTTGATGGACAAGTTTTTTTTTAAATGTTGTCAGCGTACTGACTCTGAGCAGTCGGTCGGCTGGCGTGGAGCAGCGAGGAATTCTCGGCGGGGCGTAGTTTGGCCGGGGTCCGCTGGCAGTCTCTACGTGGTGTCGGAATGTGTGGCGCTGTTCCCATTGCTACGAGGTCCGTGGCTCACAGACCCTGCGAACGAAAGCTGAGTTTTGATTCCACCTACCAGCAAGTCAAGGCTGTTCACATTGTGTCTTTTGGAGTTCGTTGTCAGCTGTTGGGATATTCCCGCGAGCAACAACGTGGTTTTCAAGTTGGAAAATTCTAGCCACCCTCCGGCAGAGTTTCACTGTATTTGGTTATTTGAATTGAAGTGCACCAGCGGAATCTTCTGCCTTTTGGCCGTTAACGTTCCGGTTACCTGCCCTGGCCGTTGACGTAAATTTCAGGCAGTGTGGTTTCCTCAACGTGTTGTTGCTGTCCAGCACGGTGTGTACTTTGACAGTTCCGTGTATGATTGGATGTGGGCACCAATATCTTCTACGTTGTTCCGTTGAACACCCTGTTGTGCCCTGGTCTGGTGAACTGGAAGTTATATTGTCAGTGGGTCCGCTGTCTGTCGGTCGGCTGGGTTGTGGTCGGATCGTGAACGGTTGGCCCGACTGCCTGTCTCACCTAAGCGAGCGTCAGTGTTTGAGTTACAGGCCAACACTCGAACATCTGGGCGCCCTTGTGTGGACCGCCTTAATTTTTTTTTTACTCTTAAGGCGTTCAGCCTTGTTTAAAGAACTGTTTCTCGCGAGTCCTTTGGTATTTTAAAAAAATTTAATATTTTGGAGTTTTAAGTGTTCGGCCTTCAGCCGATTTGAATTTAACTTGTTTACTTCAGCCTAACTAAAGAATTGTTTTAAGATAAGGCTTGGCTTGCCTTTTAATTTCTGATTATGCTTGCGTTTTAAGTTATTGGCCTTCAGCCGTTTTTAAATTAAAGTGTGCAGCCGGTAATTAAGTCCCAAAGATTAAAGGTATGTGTTAAAAAATAATTTTGGGCGTTCTTTTAATGTTTGATCAAATAATAAAGTTGAATGTTCGAGTGTAACTGACAGCCCCTTATTTTAGCCCCTTTCCAAAATTTATTCTCTCTGTCCTGTCCTGCGGGTTAAGCAGTTCATTTCAATAAGTAATAAAAATTTGTTGAGCGCGTAACATCTACGCATTTATGTAACCAAAGCGATTATTTGTGATGGAAGTACATTTTGTTTACATGCACAAACAAAAAAAACCTGTATAATTATTTTTTTCTTTTATACACAATACAACGTACACCATCATGGTCAAAGGCAACGTTTTCCTTTACTGTTGATAAGTGCGAAATATCGCTACTAACAGAAACATGATTTGTATAAGCTCGACGAAGTATTGGAGTGACACTTGATATGTTTTTGCTTTGCGTTTTTTTAAAAAAGTTATCGTTTTTCGAGGAAATTACGTTTTCTCGCGCTATATGATGAACCTGCATTTTTTAAAAAATATTTTACGATAACATCCCTCTATTTCACGTTACAGATCAACAATTTTGCAATAAAACCTGAATTAAGTATAGACAGTTTCAGTTTGGCCTTTTTACTTTGAAGTAACGGACAGGAGGATAAAAATGTGTAACAGAAATGTTCCGTACGTTATCCACCATTCATACAGTAACGGAAAAAAGTCGAAACACAAAAAGTAATTAATGTAGATTAATGAAATTTGGGGAAATCGCACCCCAGACCATAAATCCAGCTATAGGTCAAGTGTGTATAGCAAGCAGACATGTTGACTGTAGACACTCAACTGGCCTCTGTCTCACCAACACATGGCCGTCACTGACACCAAAACAGAAGCAGCTTTTATCAGAAAACACACCTGACCTCCACCCCACCCTTCAGTGAGTTCTCGCTTGACAACACCGCAAATACAGGTGGCCCGGGGTCAGAGAAATGCACGCTACAGACGTCTGGCTCGGAGCTATTCTTGAAGTAACCGATTCGTAACAGTTCGAAGCTGTCACTATGGAGCCATCTGCTGCTCACTACTGATGCAGTAAGATGGGCCGGAGTCATATGCCGAACGCGATTGTTTTCCCTCTCGGTAGGGAGTCACCCGGTCTTCTTACGACTGTACATTCCAGTGAGTACCCCTGCCAGCATTCATGTATAGTGCCTACATTCCTGCCAAGTCTTTCTGCAATATCGTAGAGGGAACATCCAGTTTCTCGTAACCTTATAACACAACGTCTTTCAAACTCAGTGAGATGTTGAGAATGGCGTCTTTCTCGCAATAAAGGCATTCATGACTAACTTCGACAAACCACATCCAATCCCAAAGCCACTAACGCTCACGATCGCTACAGTGTGTATTTAAGGCAAACCTGCTTTGCATCTTCATAGTGGTGCTAGTAGAGCCATTCTTATGAGACTGGTGAGAAATCTGAATAGACATCATCTTTCATGCTCCTTGATTTTGTGATTTTTCCCCGTCATTGTACACACATAAAAAAAAGTTTTGCGTCACATCGGTTCCGAGAGTTCCGGAACCTGTACAGAAAATTGGAATAGAGATCAATATAAACATAATTTCTGCCCTTTTTATTGCTCATGAAAACCACACATTGCATGTTGTACCATCACACAGCGAGATCTTCAGAGATGGTGGTCCATATCGCTCTACACACCGGTACCTATAATACCTAGTAGCACGTCGTAGATCCCTCAGAGTAGTTATACCAGTAACCTTGGTCCATTAAGATTGTAACCGCGTTACCTACACGTTGCGTGTGTTGCATATATATAACGCGTTATCTCATTTCGATAGCTCTGTTCGAGTATGCGATCAGTGGATTTCTAGCTTCCCTGGAAACCGGTAGCGGGAAACCGTCTAAAAACTGAGTAAAAAACGTTTTGCATCAGCCCTTTACAACCTATCCCAGGCATGTTCGATAGGCTTCATGTCTGGAGAACATGCTGGCCACTGTAGTCGAGCGATGTCGTTATCCTAAAGGAAGTCATTCACAAGCTGTGCACAATGGGGGAGCGAATTGCCGTCAGTGACGACGAATACCTCGCCAATCTGCTGCCGATATGGTTGCACTATTGGTCGGGGGATGACTTTCAAGTATCGTACAGCCGTTACGGTGCTTTCCATGACACCAGCGCCGTACGTCGCCCCGCATAATGCCATCCCAAAACAGCAGGGAACCTCCACCTTGCTGCACTCGCTGGACAATGTATCTAAGGCGTTCAGCCTGACGGCGTTGCCTCCAAACACGTCTCCGACGATTGTCTGCTTGACGGCATATGCGACACTCCTCGGTGAAGAGAATGTGATGCCAATCCTGAGAGGGTCCATTCGGCATGTTGTTGGGCCCATCTGCACCGCGCTGCGTCGTGTCGTGGTTGCAAAGATGGACCTCGCCATGGAAGTCGGGAGTGAAGTTGCGCATCATGCAGCCTATTGTGCACAGTTTGAGTCGTAACACGACGTCCTGTGGCTGCAAGAAAAGCATTATTCAACATGGTGGCGTTGCTGTCAGGATTCCTCCAAGCCATAATAAATAGATAGCCATCATCCACTGCAGTAGTAAGCCTTGGGCGTCCTGAGCGAGGCATGTCACCGAAGCTCCTGTCTCTCTGTATCTCCTCCAAGTCCGAACGACATCGCTTTGGTTTATTCCGAGACGCCTGGACACTTCCCTTTTTGAGAGCCCTTCCTGGCACAAAGTAACAAAACAAAGTGGACGCTATCGAACCGCTGTATAGACCGTCTAGGCATGATTGAACAACAGACAACACGAGCCGTGTACCTCCTTCCTGGTGGAATGACTGGAATTAATCGGCTGTCGGACCCGCTCTGTCTAATAGGAGCTGCTCATCCATGGTTGTTTACATATTTGGACGAGTTTAGTGACATCTCTGAACACTCGAAGGGACTGTGTCTGTGATATAATATCTGCAGTCAACGTCTATCTTCCGGAGTTGCGGGAACCGGCGTGATGAAAGACTTTTTTTGATGTGTGTATATCGTGACCCAGCATTAGACGGTTCCCCGCTACCGGTTTCCAGGGGACTATACATTACTGGCCATTAAAATTGCTGCACCAAGAAGAAATGCAGATGATAAACGGGTGTTTTTTCTTATGTTCAGAGGTGTGAAATCTTATGGGGCATAACTGCTAAGGTCATCAGACCCTAAGCTTACACACTATTTAACCTAAATTATCCTAAGGACAAACACACACACCAATGCCCGAGGGAGGACTCGAACCTCCGCCAGGACCAGATAAACGGGTATTCATTGGACAAATATATTATACTAGAACTGACATGTGATTACATTTTTACGCAGTTTGGTTGCATTGATCCTGAGTACCCAGAACAACCACCTCTGGCCGTAATAACGGCCTTGATACGCCTGGGCATTGAGACTAACAGAGCTTGGATGGCGTGTACAGGTACAGCTGCCCATGCAGCTTCAACATGATACACAGTTCATCAACAGTAGTGACTGGCGTATTGTGACGAGCCAGTTGCTCGGCCACCATTGACGAGACGTTTTCAGTTGGTGAGAGATCTGGAGAATGTGCTGGCCAGGGCAGCAGTCGATCATTTTTTGTATCCAGAAAGGCCCGTACAGGACCTTCAACATGCGGTCTTGCACTATCCTGCTGAAATGTAGGGTTTCGCAGGGATCGAATGAAGGGTAGAGAGACGGGTCGTAACACATCTGAAATGTAACGTCCACTGTTCAAAGTGCCGTCAATGCGAACAAGAGACGACCGAGACGTGTAACCAATGGCACCCCATACCATCACGCCGGGTGATACACCAGTATGGCGATGACGAATACACGCTTCCAATGTGCGTTCACCGCGATGTCGCCAAACACGGATGCGATCACCATGATGCTGTAAACAGAACCTGGATTCATCCGAAAAAATGACGTTTTGCCATTCGTGCGCCCAGGTTCGTCGTTGAGTATACCATGTCAGGCGCTCCTGTCTGTGATGCATCGTCAAGGGTAACCGCAGCCATGGTCTCCGAACTGATAGTCCATGCTGCTGCAAACGCCGTCGAACTGTTCGTGCCGATGGTTGTTGTCTTGCAAACATCCCCATCTGTTGAGTCAGGGATCGAGACGTGGCTGCACGATCCGTTACAGCTATGCAGATAAGATGCCTGTCATCTCGACTGCTAGTGATACGAGGCCGTTGGGATCCAGCACGGCGTTCCGTATTACCTTCCTGAACCCACCGATTCTATATTCTGCTAACAGTCACGGGATCTCGACCAACGCGAGTAGCAATGTGGCGATACGATAAGCCGCAATCGCGATAGGCTACGATACGAACTTTATCAAAGGCGGAAACGTGATGGTACGCATTTCTCCTCCTTACACGAGGCACCACAACAACGTTTCACCAGGCAACGCCGGTCAACTGCAGTTTGTGTATGAGAAATCGGTTGGCAAACGTTCCTCGTGTTAGCCCGTTGTAGGTGTCGCCACCGGTGCCAACCTTGTGTGAATGCTCTGAAAAGCTAATAATTTGCATATCACAGCATCGTCTTCCTCTCGGTTAAAATTAACGTCTGTAGCACGTCATATTTGTGGTGTAGCAATTTTAATGGCCAGTAGTGGATTACTACACTCCTGGCCATTAAAATTGCTACACCACGAATATGACGTGCTGCAGATCGTGCTACAGATCGCATACTCGAAGCTATCGAAATTAGATAACGCGTGATGTATATGCAACACACCCAACGTGTAGGTAACGCGGTTACCATCTCAATGGACCAAGGTTACTGGTATAACTACCGTAGTCCATGCTTAGTCAGTGCAAACTACGGTAGCCTGCGGTATGAAATGGCTCTGAGCACTATGGGACTCAACATCTTAGGTCATAAGTCCCCTAGAACTTAGAACTACTTAAACCTAACTAACCTAAGGACATCACACACACCCATGCCCGAGGCAGGATTCGAACCTGCGACCGTAGCAGTCCCGCGGTTCCGGACTGCAGCGCCAGAACCGCTAGACCACTAGCCTGCGGTATTCTTAACACTCTGTCTGTAATGCAGCACATTACTTCGCGGAAGACTTCGATATGAACGTCCGAAACGTAAAAATTCCCGCAAAGAGGGTAAGTTCCCAGAGTGGGCCTGCTACGAAGCCAGCCTGCTGGCTGCGCCGCACCTGATTGGCTCGCTTTCGCATGCGACTGGTGCTCTCGGTCAGCCACCGGGGGACTGATGAGCGACTGTGGAGCTGGTGGTGGCGGTGGGGCCAAGGCCGCTCCCGGCCCAAGTCCCGCGCGTGAGCGGCGGAGCGTGCCGGCCGCGCCAGCGCGTGCGAGCAGGTAGCCGCCGCCGCACACCGCATAGTAACCAGCGGCCGGCGCCCGCCAAGGCCGGCCCCGTAACGCGACCGCCCAATTACGGGAAGGGAAACCCGCCGACTAGTGCTGCAGTCCGGCTGCGCTGTATGAGCGGAAACACTTTATTTCTTCATGATTCATCTTCCTGGGTGCAATTGTAGTGGTCTTCAGCTGCATTTCATCTATATACAGGTTGAAAGGTCTCTGTTAGATTCTTTTCATGCTATTTTCATCGATCTACTGTTGTTTACGTCATACATTCCACCTCTAAATTAACTATGGTGTTTCTAAATTTATCTGGGAGTTTTTTTTTCCTTTATTGAGTTTCGATTCGCCCTAAAGGGGGCGGGCTGGCAGCAGCTTATTACGCCGCTCTTCAGCCTACAGAAATTGTTTTAAAAAGAGGAAGATAATAAAAATAATAACAGTTGGCTATAAAATCGGTGACTTAAAGGTAAAATGGCAGAAAATACTGGAGCTCAAAACATAAAAACACAGGGTGGATGATGCTAATAAAATACACAGGAAGCAGAAAAAAATAAGAGACAGACAATTAAAAAACACGGCGACAGTCTGGTTTCTGTTCGCAAGAGAGATAAAATGCACACCCAGAGACAGCATGATTTCTGTTCGCAACACTGTGGAAAGACGCACAACACTGAACACTCAAACACTGCACTAAGAAAATGGCCCAAATATGACATACCACACCCGAGTGCAGGTGGGGGGAAAACTGGTCAGATGACGGGAAAAACGGGGGAGGAAGGAGAGGAAAAGTGAAGGGGGAGGGGGGAAAGGAGCCAATTGAAGATGACGATACAGAAGAGGGGGGGGGGTGCTGAGCAGACGGGCCTGGGAGTGGGGAAGGCAGAGGAGGGGAGTCTAAAAGGACGCGGGATGGGGGAGAAAGGAGATAGGGAGAGGGTAGGTGGGGAGAAAACACAGGACGGAAGGGGGGGAGGAGGAAGAGGGAGCCCAGGGAAAGGACAGAGGAAAGGAGGGGGGGGTTAGGATCAGAGATGATAGGAAGGATAAATGGAGGGAGAGAGGGCATCATCTGGGAGGGGGAGTTGATGGAAGCCGCCTTGGGCAAGGAGATGTAGGGTGTAGAGATGGAGAGTGGGGAGTTTATCCGGGAGGAGACTGAGCAATGGAATATGTTATATTGACACACAAACACGAACAACTTGTCATACAACACTTCCAATCACATTTTTATATGTAATTCGTATCATGCAGTTTCATATGGAACCCACAGGCGCCACCTTTACATAGTGTATACTGGGTGGTCCATTGATCGTGACCGGCCCAAATATCTCACGAAATAAGCGTCAAACGAAAAAACTACAATGAACGAAACTTGTCTAACTTGATAGGGGAAACCAGATGGCGCTATGGTTGGCCCACTAGATGGCGCTGCCATAGGTCAAACGGATATCAACTGAGTTTTTTAAAATAGGAACCCCCATTTTCTATTATATATTAGTGTATACGTAAAGAAATATGAATGGTTTAGTTGGACAACTTTTTTCGCTTTGTGATAGATGGCACTGTAATAGTCACAAACATATGGCTCACAATTTTAGACGAACAGTTGGTAACAGGTAGGTTTTTTAAATTACAATACGGAACGTAGGTACGTTTCAACATTTGTTTTCAGCTGTTCCAATGTGCTACATATACCTTTGTGAACTTATCATTTCTGAGAATGCATGCTGTTACAGCGTGATTACCTGTAAATACCACATTAATGCAATAAATGCTCAAAATGATGTCCGTCAACTTCAGTGCATTTGGCACTACGTGTAACGACATTCCTTTCAACAGCGAGTAGTTCGCCTTCCGTAATGTTCGCACATGCATTGACAATGAGCTGACGCATGTTGTCAGGCGTCGTAGGTCGATCACGATAGCAAATATCCTTCAACTTTTCCCACAGAAAGAAATCCGGGGACGTCAGATCCGGTGAACGTTCGGGACATGGTTTGGTGCTTCGACGACCAATCCACCAGTCATGAAATATGCTATTCAATACCGGTTCAACCGCACGCGTGCTATGTAACGGACATACATCATGTTGAAAGTACATCGCTATTCTTTCATGCAGTGAAGCATCTTGTAGTAACATCGGTAGAACATTACGTACGAAATCAGCATACATTGCACCATTTAGATTGTCATCGATAAAATGGGGGCCAATTATCCTTCCTCCCGTAATGCCGCACCATACATTAACCCGCCAAGTTCGCTGATGTTCCACCTGTCGCAGCCATCGTGGATTTTCCGTTGCCCAGTAGTGCATATTATGCCGGTTTACGTTACCACTGTTGCTGAATGACGCTTCGTCGCTAAATAAAACGCGCGCAAAAAAAAAAAAAAAAAAAAAAAAAAAAAAAAAAAACAGTCATCGTCCAGTAATTTCTCTTGTGACCAGTGGCAGAACTGTACACGACGTTCAAAGTCGTCGCCATGCAATTCCTGGTGCATAGAAATATGGTACGGGTGCAATCGATGTTGATGTAGCATCTCAACACCGACGTTTTTGAGATTTCCGATTCTCGCGCAATTTGTCTGCTACTGATGTGCGGATTAGCCGCGACAGCAGCTAAAACACCTACTTGGGCATCATCATTTGTTGCAGGTCGTGGTTGACGTTTCACATGTGACTGACCACTGCCTGTTTCCTTAAATAACGTAACTATCCAGCAAATGGTCCGGACTCTTGGATGATGTCGTCCAGGATACCAAGTAGCATACATAGCACACGCCCGTTGGTCATTTTGATCACAGCAGCCATACATCAACACGATATCGACCTTATCCGAAATTGGTAAACGGTCCATTTTAACAAGACTAATGTATCACGAAGCAAATCCCGTCCGCACTGGCGGAATGTTACGTGATACCACGTACTTATAGGTTTGTGATTATTACAGCGCCATCTATCAGAAAGCGAAAAAAGTGATCCAACTAAAACATTTATATTTCTTTACGTACTACACGAATATGTAATAAAAAAATGAGGGTTCCTATTTTTAAAAAACGCAGCGCCATGTAGCAGGCCAACCATAGCGCCATCTGGTTTCGCCCTTCGAGATAGACGAGTTGCGTTCTTTGTAGTTTTTTCATTTGATCCTTATTTCGTGAGATATTTGGCCCGGTCACTATCAATGGATCACCCTGTATACAGGTACTGTGAATTCCTTTCAACTTTCATGATGGTATTTTAATCACATGATCGATTTAGAAATTATACAATTTCAGCTTCAGATGTTCTTTTGGTCGCCCAACTCATCTGAAACAATGAAGTGGATAAAGTATCCCAAAATTTTAGATTACGTGTTTATTATTTTCATCTCATTTCTTGCTATTTCATGCCTCTCGCCACAGAGGCTGTCACCGATACAGCCAAGTGGCAAGAAAATCTAAATGAGATGAAAGTATAATAAACAGATAGGAATATATTTACAATGAATTTAGAACCTTCTAAAAGTGAAAATAAAATGGTAT